>NC_090025.1:165378821-165678821 GCF_037176765.1 Anolis sagrei
GTTAATTACCTGTTTGCTGACTCCAGCCAAGATGTGCATTATTTCATCTCAAGGATCAGAGAAAGCATGACTCTTGTAGGATGTGGGTATTAATGAATATGGACATAAGCTCTTCGAACTGTATTTACATAAGAGGATGAAAGAGGAAACCTTGTCAAACAAATTTGTGAAAAGATGGATTTTATTTGTGACTCATTAGAATACTGCCTTTCAAAACTGTGTTAATCCATATAGACCTATTCATTATCTTTAAGGAATGCCTTACCTTACTGGGGAATTAGATCTGAGATGCTTTAAAATGGTAATATGTTATTTTTTTTTTTTAAATAGAGACTTAGTCTCAAAACTATGTAATGAAAGACAATTCTAGTTGGTACCAGGGGCCAGTTTTCTATCCTGAGATCCCATGGTACCATACAGATTGAAAAAATGCAGAAATAGCCAAAGCCTTAGTATTTTTGATGATAAGCAACACATGGAGGGCATACTATTTTAAAAGGTGAATTATACTTCTAGGAGATGGCCAATGTTGGAGCAAAGGTCCCAATTACTCCTCTGTAATCCTATTTGTTCAGGGTCTTTTGAAATGTCCCAGTTTGTCTCTCCTCCTCTGTTTTCCCTCAGTTTACCTCAGCTGATGCAAAGTAAGTTGAAAGCTTCAGACTGAGAGTTTATTACCATATATAGAATCATAGAATCATAGAGTTGGAAGGGACCTCGTGGGCCATCCAGTCCAAACCCGTGCCAAGAAGAATTAATATTGCATTCAAAGCACCCCTGACAGATGGCCATCCAGCTTCTGTTTAAAAGCTTCCAAAGAAGGAGCCTCCACCACACTCCGGGGCAGAGAGTTCCACTGCTGAACAGCTCTCACAGTCAGGAACTTCTTCCTCATGTTCAGATGGAATCTCCTTTCTTGTAGTTTGAAGCCATTGTTCCACATCCTCAAGGGAAGCAGAAAACAGGCTTGCTCCCTCCTCCCTGTGACTTCCTCTCACATATTTATACATGGCTATCATATCTCCTCTCAGCCTTCTCTTCCTCAGGCTAAACATGCCCAACTCCTCAAGCTGCTCCCCATAGGGCTTGTTCTCCAGACCCTTGATCATTTTAGTTGCCCTCCTCTGGACACATTCCAGCTTAGAGTCAACATCTCCCTTGAATTGTGGTGCCCAGAATTGGACACAGTATTCCAGGTGTGGTCTAACCAAGGCGGAATAGAGAGGTAGCATTACTTCCTTAGATCTAGACACAATGCTCCTATTGATGCAGACCAAAATCCCCTTGGCTTTTTTTGCTTATACTTATGTATAAGTTGAGGGCAGGTTTTGGGGCCCAAAATTATGGATTTTGATGTGACTCATGGATAAGTTAAGGGTCATTTTGCAAATATTTATCCTCACCCATGGATGTGCTGTCCCTGGTTTTGGGGTCAAATTATATATACTGTATATGTGTATATACAATAATTCATCAGGGGAGAAGAAAGGAGGAGGCAGGATGGTGTCCTTCCAGTCAGAAGAAAGAAGCAAGAACTGCAGTTGTATCTATTTTGGTGCCTGTTATGACATCCCAAATTGCTTTTTCTGGTAGGTAAACAATTTGTATATGCAAGGGCATATCCTCCAATGATCTGAATTTGATAGGAACAGTCTTGATTTCACTTGTTCAGCTGCTTTAAAAAGTCCTTCTTTCTTTCTCCTCCTTCCACTTTCCCTCTTTGTCATCCGCTTACTACACTTGCTGCAAAATGAGTTCAAAGTGCAAAAGTAATTTACCCTCAATTTAGCAGGGAGAGAGGATTTTCTTCTGTAAAATGTTTTAGAGTATGAGAAGGGGAAAGTGGAGAGCTCTGACAATTAAAAGTGTCTTTTCTTGAGACGACCCCCTTTCAAAGTTCAGGTTTATGGGATAACTTTTAATTTCTCTCATCCACACACAGATTCCCCCTTGCTTGAGTGGATCTTAGATTCCCCTTCACCTCTAATTTTCATAAAACAGGGTCAATATTGCAGAGAAGCATTCTGGGTTTTAAAATATTTTCTCTCCTTCGTTCAGTTCTGGCTTTTCTTTTGAAGATTTGCATAAACTATATATTTTAATGCTTAGTTTTACTGCTTTCTTCTTCTTGCTATTCACTCTCTTCTTACTTATCGGTGTGTATGTTGTGTGCGTCTCTTTGCCAAGGCTGTATCATGGGAAGAAACAGTAATACATAAAAAAGGTTCAAAATTGTGAGAAATTCACTTTCTACTTACTCTGAGAGAGGTTTCCCCCCCACAGAGTAATGTTCCATTTACACTAACAATGTAATCACACACATATTTACTTGGGGTGAAGTCTGGTAACCTCAATGGGACTTACTCCTAGATAAAGGTGTACAGGGTTGTAGTGTGAGATAATGTCAAAGGTTATTGGAATGTATAGATTTCTTTATGACCATCATATGTTTTCCAACAACATCTTTCTTAACTGATATCATTTCGCTAATCTCATGAAGGTAAATGTACTCACGATGTCGAACAAATGTATGACGTTCCTATTAAAGCAGCTCCACTGGTTGCCAATAAGTTTCTAGTCCCAATTCAAAGTGCAAGTTATGACCTAGTTATGACCAAAGCCCTAAACAGTTTGGGTCCTGCCTATCTTCATGACTGCATCTGCCCCAATGAACTAGCGCAGGCTCTAAGATCTGCCAGGGAGGTTCTCCTCTCGTTCCCATCACCGTCACAAGCACAGTTTGGGGGGCGGGGGGATGAGCGAGAGGGCCTTCTCGGTGGTGGCTGCCTGACTTAGGAGCTCCCTCCCCAGGGAGATTAGGCAAGCTCCCATGCTGTCCCCCTTTCACAGGGATTTGACAACCTGGATGTTTCTGCTATCAGTTGAGAATGGCTAGTTCCTGGTTATAAATGCCCAGTCCCTGGGTTGCCTGATAATATTTTGTTATCTGCACTTCATCCAATACCCTGGCCCTATAGTATGCTGTTTTGCACTATCTCATGCATGGCTCTTTTTATAACCTGTTCATGTCCATTGTATTTGTTGAGCATTGTTTTGAGTTTCAAAATTGCTGTTCTATATTCTTACATTTTATTTAGTTTCATTTTTATCTTAATCGTTATATTTTACTATGCTTTATTTTAATTGTGTTTTTGTTTTAATTGATTGTTTTGCTTTTATGTCTTGTGGCATTTTGACCCACATGTAAGCTGCTTAAAGTCCCATCGGGGAGATGGTGGCGAGGTATAAGAATAAAGTTATTATTAGTATTATTATTACTGCATAATATCCCCCATTTTCTTCCCTGCTTTTTAGGCTAATGACAACTTTGTGGAGTAATGTAGGGTGAGAGTATAATTTTTATGGGAAGTGATGATTTGACCTGATTCATAATATACATTGGGCAGAAGTGGCGGTATGCACACAGAGTTCATGTAGTAAGCATGAGCCAGAGAAAACATTTTAATTTTGATGACTTGTGATAAAAGCATTTTGATTTTATAGTACACCATGTAATATATTGACTGTTCAGAATTATCTGTGTAGAAGGTGCACTTATATTCTCATATGTTTTGAGATTCATGTTTACAATTATCAAAGACCAAAGAGAAATGAAAATTGCAATTCTATCCCAGTTATGGGATGTGATAATCAAGCAATTGTGGCAGCACTCTGTGCTTGGGAGAGAGCTATGGGCATCATTTCGTATTGTCCACATCTGCAAGGACTCAGAAAGCTTTTGTTTGGGACACTGACTGACTTAAAAGGTAGTGGGTTTTTTTGGGGGGGGAGGGGCATCATCTGAAATAGCTTCAGTGATGGAGCTCTGTTGTAAATTTATCCAACAATGTAGGATCATGGTCCATACACTTGTGTATCAGTTATCTGAAAAGTTTGGGACAAGAAGTGTTTTGGTCTTCTTTTTGGATTTTGGAACATCTATAGTTGCATATAGTTGCATACCGTAGCCAGGAAATCAGAAGACATTTACTTTTTGGGAAGAGAGCAATGACCAATCTCAATGAAATAGTGACGATTAGAGACATCACACTGGCAATGAAGATCTGCATAGTTAAAACAATTGCATTCCCTGTAGTAACCTATAAGGAAGACTGAGCAAAGGAAGATAGATGCTTTTGAATTGTGGTACTGGAGGAAAATTACGAGAGTGCCGTGGACCGCAAGAAGCTCAAACCAGTCCATAATATCCCATCTCACCAAGACAGGAAAGCTTGGAGAAGACAATGATGCTGGGGAAAATGGAATGAAAGAAGAAGAGGGGCCAACCAAGGGTAAGATGGATGGATGCTATCCTTGAAGTGACTGGCTTGATTCTGAAGGAGTTGGGGGTGGTGATGGCCAAAAGGGAACTCTGGCGTGGGCTGGTCCATGAGGTCACAAAGAGTCAGAAGCGAGCATGAAACAATGTTTGTGTACACTGAACTATCAGAAAGTATAGGTGTCACTGTCTCAACCATCCATGTTGAAAAGTTTGGCTTTTGGAGTGTTTCAAAGTTTGGAATTCTGGATAAGGGATGCTTAGCCTGTATTTATTATTAGTCATAGTGTGCACTCATGTACACCTTCATAGAATATTGCATTTATTGATTAGCCCCCCCCCTCCGATTTTTTCCAGACTTTCCTAAGCTCAGCACATACATTTCACAGTTTCACTGCTTAAAATAGTAATGTTGTGTGTGCTTCTGTATTGCTATTTTTTAACTTTCTTGTTGCTTGGCCACATCCTTTTGACCACATTTTATGTTTGTTTGATCACACATATCTCAGTTTTTATCTGTGAAAAAAATGGAGGGTATGACATCATGGTGTCAGCAACTTTGAAACGTGTTACCCCTATTTCACTGACTTCAATACTGACAGCTTTCTCTCAGCACCAATGCTATACTATGCCCTTGGGAAGGTGAAATCATTATCCAGCCTCAAGAAATGACAACTAAAAAATCAGATTCAAAAACTTGAACACGCCTTTCAGCTTCAACACTAATTAGATTCTTTACTTTCCCAGCTGTTCTGGTAAGACTATTCCTCAGAACACCATTATAAATAGAATAATAATTAGAATCCTTCTGCTCACAAATCTAAATTGGTTGACAGGCAACATATATCCATTTGTCTGTAGACTCAGATTCTGTTTGTTTATTTTTTTTACTCAAAATGTTTGAAGACGGCTTGTTCCAAACACTTTTGATGTACTGGGCTGGTTTGTTGGTTTTTGCTCCCTCGTCTCTTCTCTCTCCCTGTCCTTTTCTCTCTTTGTTTTTGAAGCATTTCAGAAATGCTCCTCGTGGTTTTATTGATATGTTGCTTAAGCCCTTTCTGCTGCGGTTTGTGAATTTTGAATTCTTACTTTTCAGGGCTTCCTTTGTTTCTACTCTTATCATTCTTATCTGCTGTCAGGTGCTTTGAGCATTGTGGAAAGTTGAAATAAAAATATTAGAAAACAAACAATACTTTTAAAGCAATTAACCTCTAAAAACAAAGGTTTAGAAACCACTGAGAGGTGACACAAAATTAAAAACTATTCAGTATAATAAATAAAAGTAATGAAAAGTGAATTAGGTGCCAAAAAGGAAAATGATTGCAAACAGATCAAAGCATTCAAATAGCCACAGAAAAAGAAAAAAATATTACACCATTGCTAGGATGGAGATTTTCTATGGCCTTAAAATAGAAGAATTGAAAGCATGAGATAAATTGTCTCTAGGTTCTTAGATGTCATGGTTCTTGAGGGCTCTTGTTACTTGTTGCCCCTGTCTCAGGTGTTGTTATTTGCTATCAAGTCAACTTCTAGTTATGATGATGCTATTCATGAGAGATCTCAAAGACTCCCAGTCTAAGATCCCCTGCTCCGTACTTGCAGAGTCAGGACAGCTATGGCTATTGTGACTGAACCAGTCCAGTTGTAATGTAGTCTATCTCTTTTCTCATTGCCTTCTACTTTACTGAGTACTACCATATTTTGCAATGAGTTATGTTGACTGTTTGTTTGCATGTTGCAAGTTGCTTCTGGTCACTTCTGGTGTGAGAGAATCAGCTGTCTACAAAGACATTGTATTGCAATCCTGAGGGGATGCTAAAACCTGGAACCTCAAGCCATGGTTGATATCGAATGAGAGACTCCCCCCTGGGCACACAGGAGACTGGGCAACCTGGGAGGTGCTAAACAGACTGTGCTGTGGCACCATGAGATGCAGACCCAATCTTAAGAAATTGAGCCACAAAGTAGAGTCCACGAGATGCGGTTGTGGAGGCGAGCAAACCACAGACCACCTATTACAATGCAGTCTGAGCCCTGCCACATGCACAATGGAGGACTTCTTATACCAACACCACAGGCAAGTGGCCAGCTACTGGCCAAAGGACATTTAGTATAATGCTAAGTTTTTTAAACTTTGTGTTTTTTAAATACATTACAATTGTACCCTCGGTTCGCTTCTGATATGATAAATATAAATATATTCATGTTGTCTATGATGTGCCCAAAATATGATAATCTCAGCTTAATCATTTTGGCTTCTAGGGAGAGTTCTGTCTTGATTTGCTCCAGGACCCACTTATTTGTCTTGTTGGCAGTTAACTTCTATCAAGCTCTATACTTTATTTCAAATGTTGATCTTCCTGTCAGTTTCCTTCACTGTTCACTTTATCTACCTAGCATGGAAATTAGAAATACTATCATATGTATTATTCTAACCTTGTTAATCAATAATATATTCATATAATTCAGGATCTTATCTAGTTCCTACTGCAGGTATATATAGGTTCATATAAAGAAAGGCTGGCCTTAAAGGTATGTGAGTTTCAAGCTATGAAGTGCTCTAAAGCTTAGAATGAACATCTTGAATTTTACTCAAAAAGAAATGTATAGCAGGGCTGAACATCTCTGTTGCTCCAATGATTTTCTTTTGCCACTTCTCCGCTTTGCAGATAAGTTGGTTGGTTTCTGTGCCACTGATTAGCTCATCTGCATAGGTGATCAGATAGCAGTCTTTAAATATGGGTGAAAAAATTCTCAGGATAGATGTTTTTGAAAAGATGCAGCATAGGAGTGATACCTATATTCCTCTCTGTGGGTGATGAGATGGGATAGGAAAAACAGAGTCAAAAGATCTGACAGTCAAGCTAGGGAGACAGCAGTGGGGAGTCCTACATCATCACTCATCCCCCCAAACTCCCTACAAGCCTCAAATGCCTCATTTTGTTTGGAGCCTGATGTGTTTCCTTTTCATTATTGGAGCTGATGGATGTTTGATCCTTCCAGTCAAATGGATTTAATTCCCCCTCTGCAAACTATTTCCTCATATTAACATGCAAAGGTGTGATATTATACCCCCCCCCCCCCGGCCCCGCCAACCTCTCTAAACTAACATGGTGTATGTAATATCATTACAGGCAGTCCCAAAGTTATGAACAAGGTAGGTTTTATAGGTTTGTTCTCAAGCTGAATTTGTATGTTAATCAGACAGGTACATTGTTAAGTGGAACTCCAGCCAAATATATATACATTTTAGTTTTGATTAGCATAGGGAAGGGTTAACACCCCTATGGAGTTTGTTTTGCTGTCTGTGCCCCTGTTCAGAAGACTTCACCTCACTTTCTATCCCAGTGATGACTGGGTTTTGAACATTTTGTCTTTTTGTGGAAACAGAGATTGGTGATAAAGCATCTGTGGAGACCCCCTTCCCCCGTGATAACTTTCAGGAGTGAATTTCCCTTCCTAGGAGTATGTCTCACCACTGTTATTAACTATGAGTCATTTGTAAGTCAGATGTTTGCAACTTGGGGACTGCCTGTGTTTATATGGTAGGATTATTACATTGGCCTAAATTGAATTGCTAGTTCATCAAACACCCAGAATCATTTTCTGGATGTATATGAATTATCTGGTTGATGATCTCATATCTGAAATCCAAGATACTTAAAAATCTGAAATTATCCATATGCATGGCTAAGATAATGTGTGAAGTCTTAGCTCTGCTTTTTCCTCTCCTCTGCTTTACTTTCCCCTGTTTATAGGTTTTCCCCAATAGTATAGATACCTTTCTTTGTATTAGTTTTTTTGGGGAGCCTAAAACTCCACAGAGGCCAGCCTTAGGTGGTCTATTCTATTGGTCTGTATAGAGCTCTCTTGCTGGACTCCCCCCTTTTCTACAGTCACTAGAGGCTTGGGACATTGTCTGGTAATCCTAGACCCAAGCAATGCAAAAACAGGCATCCTTAGCACCTGCATTTAGCAGTATTTTTATACTAGCAGTCCAAAGGACAACAGAAGCTTATGACCAGCTTAAGCTTCACAAGAACGAAGAGTAAAACAGTTTATAACCATCGCTTTGCACCAGAGACAGAATTTGACTACAACCAGCAAAGTCTCCTTTTGTATTGTTTTAAGTTACCTTATGATAGTACCGGATGGAGTTAACCCTTTATTCATTTTGTTTGCACTAAACTCATTTGGTTATTTTTTTCGCCTTGCCTAAAGTGCCTCTCTGTCTTAATCCTAACAGAAGGTATACAGATAGCCACTGAGTAAAGCCAGACACTATAGTTTTCTCAAAGGCTTGGGCATGCCATCACATCATGATTACTTAATGCACACAATTATTAAAAATATTGTATAAAATGCAATGTGCATATGGTGTATATGAAACTTATTAGCTTTTGGTCCCATATCGACTATATCTCATTATGTATGCACATGCAAATACAGCTATTCCCAAGTCAGAAAAACACTGAAATCTAAAACATTTCTGGTCTCAAGCATTTCATATAATGCTCAACCTGTATAAATGCTAATTGTTAATGGCTTTACAGTATGCCCTTCGTATCCACAGGGAATAGATTCCAAAAACTCCATAGATAGCTAAAACCATATTATGTTTATACCTCCCAAAGGAGAGATAATGCCATAGATAATACCAAATCCTATATTTTGGCTAAACTCGGGCTAGAACAGACATGAGCAAACTTCATCCCTCCGGGTGTTTTGGACTTGCCATAATAACCAATTACCTTGTGTGCACTTATCCTTTAACTCACCCCATTCGATTATTGTTGCATTGGATTTTAATAAAACACCAACTAGTGTTATTCTATTCTGTTTTATATTTTTAAAAACCTGTTTCCCATATATTTCTATTTTACTTATTGGGAAATTACTTTAAAGGAAAAAAAAGAAGTCCATTCATTTCAACAATTGAATGTTGGAAAAAATAGATTTCTGTGAGTTGAAGTCCAAAACATCTGGAGGGCTGAAGTTTGCTCATGTGTGGGCTAGAAGTACATAGAGGGCCTAGGAAGACCCACAAAGACTTATGGCTGGAATATTTTTGAAGGGTGGGCAAGTGAAACCTTGGATATTAAGTGCATGGATAAGTGGGTTGTACTGTACTCTAGTTGGAACCAGCTATTACATTTAGGCCATTCTTTTCCAGATGTAGTACAAAATCTTTTGTTTCTGAGTATTTTAACTCAGTAGTACTAAAGTCTAAGTTCTGATGCATCTTATTTTTGCAGTTTATATTTAGAGACCCTACAGAAAGGTTAATGGTTGCAAAATTCTGATATGACAGAATGACAATAAGTGGGAAAGAATAGTGAGATTCTCTAAGCAAAGTAGGGCAGACACTCAGCTTTCTCGTAAATGTTCACTAAGCTGTGACTGTCTCATTTCCACACATACACACACACACACACTCAAAAATATATTACACATGCTTTCATGACAGAGACAGCAAATATGAATCTTGGGAACACAATAGACAGCCTTTCCCTTCTCAGTTACAAGATTAAATCTGACACCAGATTGGGGAATTGAATAGTTTAGGTGGATTATAGAATGTGATACAGCATTTCCATTCATTACCAGGCTACTGTACTAAAGCTTCAGTTTGCTTCTGGAAACCATATTTAGAATTTAACTCAAGATTAGTTTTCATAGGTCAAGTGCTCGTTGACTCATTTTAACCATCCTGCGTACATTTGTGTATAGTTAAATAGCAGTAAAATGTAGCTTTCCCCTACAATAGAAAAGGGTTTTCTCTCTTCAGAGAGCCTGATTCACTTTAGTAACTTAATACTTGGTGCTGTAGGCTATATTTCAGATGAAGGAACTGGCAAAGCAGCTTCTGAATATTTCTTGCCTTTAAAAAAAACCCCATGAAATTCATGGGGTCACCATAACTTGACAAACAACTTGAAGACCCCTCCCCCTTCCCATACACAATACAGAAAGCTGGCATGATTAATTCTACATTCATATACAGTGTCCTAAACATCAAAAAACCTTTCCTAAACATAACCCCTCCCCAAAAAAAAACAACAAAACAAAACAAAAACAAAACCCAAGACTGTGGCAACAAGACTGATTGATAACTGGCAAATAGAGGGAGAAAACGTGGAGGCAGTGACAGACTTTGTATTTCTAGGTGCAAAGATTACTGCAAACACAGACTGCGGCCAGGAAATCAGAAGACGTTTACTTCTTGGGAGGAGAGCAACGACCAATCTTGATAAAAGAGTGAATAGTAGAGACATCATACTGGCAACGAAGATCCACATAGTCAAAGCAATGGTATTCCCTGTAGTAATCTATGAATTACTATATTACTATTACTATTATTATTATTATTATTATTATTATGGATTACTATTATTATCTATGGATTACTATGGAGCCCCCGGTGGCGCTGTGGGTTAAAGCACTGTGCCGGCAGGACTGAAGACCGACAGGTCGCAGGTTCGAATCCGGGGAGAGGCGGATGAGCTCCCTCTATTAGCTCCAGCTCCTCATGCGGGGACATGAGAGAAGCCTCCCACAAGGACGATAAAACATCAAAAATCATCCAGGCGTCCACTGGGCAACGTCCTTGCAGATGGCCAATTCTCTCACAACAGGAGCGGTTGCTCCTGACACGACAAAAAAACAAACAAACTATGGATGTGAGAGCTGGACCATAAGCAAACAAGGCTGAGCAAAGGAAGATAGATGTTTTTAAACTGTGGTGCTGGAGGAAAATTCTGAGAGTGCCTTGGACCACAAGAAGATCCAACCTGTGCATATTTCAGGAAATAAAGCCCAACTACTCATTGGAGGGAAGGATATTAGAGGCAAAGATGAAGTACTTTGGCCACATCATGAGAAGACAGGAAAGCTTGAAGAAGACAATGAGGCTGGGTAAAATGGAAGGAAAAAGAAAGAGGGGCTGACCAAGGGCAAGATGGATGGATGGTATCTTTGAAATGACTGGCTTGACTCTGAAGAAGCTGGGGGTGATTGTGGCTGACAAGGAGCTCTTGTGTGGGCTGGTCCATGAGGTCACGAAGAGTCGGAAGTGACTAAACGAATAAACAACAACTTGTCCTTCAATTAGCTACAGGGTCAGGCCAACATTAAGTACCAATCTTGTCTCTGGTGAGAATTGGTCAAAGATGGTTTTGGAGGAGAGAGCTGCATGTTATGTGGCCAGTTCTGCCTGCTCTGATCCAATGTTCCAAGCATTTTGGATTTCAGCTCCCACAGCTTGGTCACCAGCCAGTAATTCTGGGAGTTGACATCCAAAACATCTGGAGGGTCAACGTTTGGGAACCACTGTCCAAATCTGAAGGCTTGTCATACTAAAGTTTCTTAGTATGACAATCTTTCAGCTTTTGTTACAGTAATAACCTGGAAGATAAATTCAGTAGTCAGTCTCATTGGCTTTTGTATGGGCGTGTAGAAACCACATGATGTCCCGGGACAGCCCTCCTAAGTTGCTCTCTTATTCTTCACATGATCTTTTCAGTCAGCTCTCTTCTCCTACTCTCATTTATAAGCTGTCTGTCATATTTATTCTTATGCCTGTTGTATCTATCAAAATGTCTCATATCTTCCCAGCATTCTACTTTAACTCCACTTCTTTTTAGAGAAAACAATGGTAACTTTTTATCTTGTTTGTAGTTTAGCCCACCCTTCACTATCTTGACCTCAGCGCTCTCCCTCCCTCCTTCTCCCTCTCCTTCTTCAAATCTTGCACTCAGCCTTCATTTTATCCTTCTCAGTCTGACATAGACTGCAAATCCCTCTTGGCAGGGAATGTGTCATGTTTTATATGACACCTAGCACACTTTAGGCTGTGAGTAAATCTTGAACAGTAATAGCAAGCAATATTTACTATTACTATTTCTGGGTATAAGCAGTCATCTTGTGCTTTCAACTGGCAGACTCAAACACAGCTTAAATCAGTCTTCTCCAACCTGGTAGCCTCTAGATGTATTGGATTACAAATAGCATTATTCCCAGACAACTGTAGTTTATAGTCTGGATGGTACCAAGTTCAGGGAGACTAATTTAAGCAGTTTTGGGGTGTGTTCCTAGAAAGCAACTTATGCACTTATGCATAAATAATAATTGGCTTGAGTAATTGGATTCTGAATACACATCGTATTATGTGCTGCAACAGGTGTTGACGTCTTGCTTCCTGTACAATGCTCATGAGTCTTGGGAATTCAAATTATGTAATTTGTAATGGAGCTACCCCTTTTTGCCCATGCATAATCACAGGATTTGGCAAATTTTAAAGCACAAAGCAGTGTGAATAGGTGTGTGTAGGTAGGGGGAAGGAGTTTTAACCATCTAAATCTGTACTCTCCATACTCAGTTCTCTGTGGAGCAGTCAAAGCCATGTTGGTGAAATGGTTAATTAGCTCTGGGTTTTAGCCCAAATTTTAAAGAAGCCATGCATGGGTAGAAACCTCTCCTCAAAATAAATTCATTACCTCTAATAGATCCTTTGAAATTCAGGCTAAAACCCAGAGTGGATTCATTGCTCCACTGTCCTGAAAATCTCATCTATTACTTTACCAATCAAAAGATAGACTTACATACGTCTCAAATCCTGTTCATGATATACACAAGTATTAAAAGTGCTATCCATGTGGGATGACTTTTTTGGGGGGGATAATGAGAAATGGATTAAGCAATTTGATGGTAGTAGAAGCTGGGTTCCACAGAGATCTCCAATAATGAAATGATAGTAGTGTACTATTTCACATTGTGTGTTACCTCTGTACATTGAGCATTGTACGATAAGATGCAGCTGTGTACATTCATTGCTTCTCATATGTTGTGCTATGGTGGTGCTATGCAAATCTTTTGGGAAGACAAATGTCAGCATGCTGGATGAAGCAAAGATCACCAGCATTAAAGCGATGCTCCCCTGATATCAACTCTGCTGGACTGGCTACGTTGTCCGAATGCCCGATCACTGTCTCCCAAAGCAGTTACTCTACTCAGAACTCAAAAACAGGAAATGGAACGTTGGTGGACAGGAAAAGAGATTTAAAGATGGGCTTAAAGCTAACCTCAAAAACTGTGGCACAAACATTGAGAACTGGGAAGCCCTGGCCCTTGAGCACTCTAACTGGAGGTCAGCTGTGACCAGCAGTGCTGCAGAATTCAAAAAGGCAAAGCATGTCAAGCCAACCCTGACCAGGACCGCCTTCTGTCTGGAAACCAATGTCCTCACTGCAGGAGGACTTGCAGATCAAGAATAGGTCTCCACAGCCACCTACGGACCCACTGCCAAGACACTACACTGGAGGATCATCATCCTCAGGCTACAAGGGATTGCCTAAGTAAGTAAGTAAAGCTATGATGGTATTCAGTATAGGGATTACATAGTGCTAGTGTAGCTTTTCACTGACGATATTTGCACACTATGCTGAGATGATGCAGGATCGTAGTTTTGGTGAGTTTATGTTGCCATACATGTCACGGGGCTGGTAAAAATTAAAATGTTTCTCATCTATAGACTAAAGTTTATTAATGTTTGCGTGATAATTCTTGGAGGTACTTGGCATATACACAAAACAGAAAGAAATCTGTGTCATGGCATATGAAGCCATTCAGCTCTGCCAAGATATTTTTCACAGCTGATTTCTCTCAATCTTCACTTCCTCCAGTCTTCTTTCTCTAGAACAAGTCCTTTGTTCTCCATGAGTTTTTGATACAAAATTATCTGTCAGGTTCTGCATTATCATCTAATGTTCACTTTGGTAACTTAATCTTCTGGAATCTTCTAACACAGGCAAGCAGGCAGGCAACAGGAAAATGAACAAAGAATTCCAGGGGAGGATCTGCATTGCTATCAAGAGTCCTGTTCCTATTTAAATATGGTAGCCAATACTGGGATGCCATCACTGTTGCTGAAATTGCATGGCTACTCTAGGGTTGCTCTTTGTTCAGATACAATCCTCTGAAACTACATAGATTAATTCAACTGTGGAACAGAGAATCACCTTCCCTTCTAGAAGAAGGAATGCCTAAACAACCATTTTTGGTTTCATGGGAAGCTGTTAGGTTTTGCTGGTATGGATTACTTGGTAGCTGTGAAATGCCACCAATTTTGGCTCTACTGTCGGTTCCACTTGAGGCAGTTTGTTCTAGCTATTGGTACTGCTTCCACTGGTAGTTTATTATGAATTCAGGCTTTCATATTGCTTTATCAGTGTCACTATACATAAACATACCATATGAGATGAAGCAAAAGCAGTGCCTGAGTGGAAATCAGAATTGCTCTGAAACCTCCAAACTTGAATCTATTTCAAGATCTCAATGAAAATGATGTGTAGCATGGAAACAGATTCTATGAGGAAGAACCAGGCATATAGAGAAAATTTAAGTCCTAAATCCAGTTGGTTATATCAACTAAACGAGTGCGTTTTACCTGTACATGGACTCACTAGTCAGCCATTGACAACAACCAATACAATTTAGGCTGGAATGGATGGAGCTGTGATAGCAGTCTTCAAATACCACTGCTTTAATTGTGTGGTCTTTTCATTCCAGACAATTATAGCTCCATGAGTCCATTGTAAATGTCATGATTTGATTTTCCACTTAGCTATGGAAACCAGTTGGGTGATCTTGGATGGATCATACATTCTCAGCCCATGAAAAAATCTTATAGTAGGTTTTCCTTAAGGTGGCCATAAGCCGGAAATTACTTGAAAGCACAAGATTTCAACAAGCATTTCACCAATATCAATGAATATTTTTTAATTGCCTAAATGGGTACTTGCAAAATGTTTACATTTTTACAAGTTCAAATTTTTGAAACGAGAGAGATGGCACTGCTGCACCTCCAGACGATAGAACCAATTTGATGCAATGGAAGGTTAAGGTCTGGAAATGGAAACCCATTTTCTCATGTTCAGAGTGTGCGCAAAGCCAAACCTTCTCTCGATAAATTTTGCCAAGTAAAGGTTATGATATGGCTGGCCTAACTTGCAGTGAATTGAATCATCTTGAATTCAGAAAATAAGAAACAACAATATCATACTGTTCTTGAGAGATTCTCAGAATCTCCCAGGCAGCACACCCAATGATGAAGAAAGCTAGACATTGTAATCCAAGTAAAATTTCCTTGCCCTGCTATAGATCCTGCTATATTGCCCCATACAGCAGGAGCCCCCGGTGGTGCAATGGGTTAAACCCTTGTGCCGTCAGGTCTGAAGACTGACAGATTGGAGGTTTGAATCCGGGGAGAGTGCAGATGAGCTCCCTTTGTCAGCTCAAGCTCCCCATGTGGGGACATGAGAGAAGCCTCCCACAAGGATAGTAAAACATCAGAACATCTGGGTGTCCCCTGGGCAATGTCCTTGCAGACGGCCAATTCATTCACACCAGTAGAAACTTGCAGTTTCTCAAGTCACTCCTGACACCAAAACAAAAAAAACAAACAAAAAAAACCATATAGCCATTTCAGTTTTCTGAGTTGGTATGGCAGGCAAAATAACAACATTATGCATTATGTTTCCTGAAAGCAATTCCCTCCAATTACTCCCATTTTTTTTTTAAAAAAAGAATAGTTTGCTTTTGCTCTCTGCTGCCTCCAGCAGATTATTTTCTTGAGTACATATTTTTGAAAATGAAGCCAGGACTGATTGAAGATGTTTCTTCAGACATATAATTTTTGCCTTCCACAGAAAACATGGACAAATGTCACACATAATAAATGTCCTACTTATCATGGACAGGACACCCGGACTATGGATGATCCATAAAGATTATGAACGGGTGGCTACACTGCATGCATCCAAGATAAGTTGCAAAGTTTTGGATGCCCTCTAGTGGTATCTCTAATTGATATAATTAGTATAGGAAATTGCTTCTGGGAGGACACTACCCAGAATTCATAGCTGCAAATTGGCTGTATGCTTTAGAGAAAATAAAGAAACAATCTGTGCATTGTGTGCTCCCTTTCTAATAAATAGCTACTAATCTTCTCTATAGCTTGGTGCACATTAAAAACAAACACTATATAATGAAAAGAACTGCTGCCACCACTGTCATTGCTATTCATAACCTTACAGGCTTGCTGGTGTTTGGTGTTTTTGGTGTTTTTATAGTTTCAAGTGAGTTATCCTAGGTGCTGAATCTAGTTTGGATTTGATTTCCAGAACCCTGGAGAGCTCTTTTAAAACCTGCAATAACAACTGGAATGGATTTCCTGATATGGGAACCACCTGCTGTTTTGTAGAGGGCTTGAGTGTGGGGTAGATGGCAACCATGCAGCTCTCCAGTTGTTGGGTGGCAAAGCCCAACTGACTATGGTGACTAGGACTGATGGGAGCTGCAGCCCAACAGCATCTGATTTATAGCCTACCTGTCCTTCTGCACAGACTTTTAAGTGGCTCACTGCTTGAATCATCCATCTCTGTTCATGTTATTATATTATGATATGTACTTTACAATGGCATTGGATCATAAGCAGTAAATTGGTACTACTACTTATGCACTGTTATAGGTATTATGATGACAACAATATGTGCTTTTGAAAAGCAACATACATAAACACCAGCTGACACAAAATAAAAATATATTGTAGTTTCTTTTAATATAGATGGCAACTAATTAATTTAAAAAGTAACTTTTAAAGATCTGATTCAGTGTGTAGAAGCTGACCTGGTTATCTGGTGACCCCAGCGATAGAGATGGATAATGCCATTCTGGAGGGCAAAATTTTGTGGGGGGGGGGGGAGGGGGCAAGCTGGATGGGACACTTTTCTTTTTCTTTCAAGTGAGAGTAGTGTTCAGAAAATCTGCTGCTTGAGCCAACTGCCCTGCATCACCATAGGGCCAGATTTCCCTAGAATTACACTGGCTTCCAGCTTCCCCTTTCTGAGCTGGGTGGAAACACCTGGAAGCTCCAAGGCAGTGGTTCTCAACCTATGTGTCCCCAGGTGTTTTGACCTACAAGTCCCAGAAATGCCAGCCAGTTTACCAGCTGTTAGGATTTATGGGAGTTGAAGGCCAAAACATTTGGGAACCCACAGGTTGAGAACCAGTGCTCCAAGGTGTTGTAAACCAAAAACATTTTTCTGGAGTCATAACATTCTGACTTCCAAACAGACTTTGGGTACAAACTATTTGGGTTGTTCTGGTGGACATTCTTTCCTTGGGAGAAACAAGGGAGTGCATCTTTGTTGACTTTCCTGAATACCCCTGGAATTTCAGCGGATAAAGGTATAAGGAATAAGAGGCATTGCTTTTGCTCTTATTCAGCTCTTACATCTCAGCCAGATTCCAGAAGGTGGTGCTGGGGGATTACAGTTTCTTTCCTTGGCAATTGTGTTGTGGAGTCTCACGGGGCTCCATGTTATCTTCTACACTGTTTAAGATATCTATGAAGCAACTACAAAACATTGTCTAGGCCCAATGTTGAGAGATTACATCTTTCTCCCACATCTCCAAGTGGAACCTTAAACTTTATCTTTCTTGCCACATTTTCTTTATTAAACTAGTTAAATATTAAAATAATAAAATATGATTTCCATTTGAAAAGCATGTGAAGTTATATAGCAATGTTAAATACATCAACATAGTTAAAACCATGTACACATTGGATAAAGCCAATTCTATTAACATGTTTTAAAACATGTTAATAGAAATTTCACACCAAATTGAACCCAGAATTTGTGCCAATTGGGTATTGGATTGGCACAGAACAGAAGTTCATTTCCATCCTAAAAGTGAAAAAAATCATGAATGTTGATAGATTTATCCAAAACAAACTGAAACAAAATTCTCACCCATCTGTTGTTTTGTGCCTTCAAGTCATTTCTGACTTATGGTGACCCTAGTACAACCCTATATTGGAGTTTTCTTGTCAACATTTGTTCAGAGGGAGTTTTCCTTTGCCTGTCTTAGAAATTGAGAGTGTGTGACTTTTCCAAGGTCACTAAGTGGGTTTCTATATCTGACAGTGGATTTTAAACTTGTTTCACATATTCTTAGTCCAACATTGAAAGTACTACACTATGCTGACCCTTATCTTTATAATCTTTATAATTTCAGGTATTCCTACACTGTAGAGAGGCATTTTGTGTCTTCTTGATATATGAACCTTCAAGTTGATTTATGGTGACCCCATGAATTTCATAGGTTTTCTTCTGGAAGGAATGCTTAGAGATGTTCTGCTAGTTCCTCAGAGGTACTAAAGTAGCATCTCATGCCTACAGGGGTTTTCTTAGGGAAGGAATGCTTAGAGGTGTTTTGCCAGTTCCTTATAGGCACTAAAGTAGCATCTCATGTGAAAGAAAGATGGGACTTAAATTCAACCAATAATACACCTAGGAAAGAGATGCTATTGATCCCAACTTTAAAACATCAGCTGACTGGGAAAAGAAAAGGAGGCTCATTTTGATGTCTGGGTTACATGTAGAAATAGTATAATACATCAGTTTTGCAGGGTTTGGGTCACACGTGCATAATACCTGGGGAAATGCCATCTCTCTTTAGCACTTCCAAAAATTAAGTTGTAGTGATAAGGTCTTACTGCAGAGCACACTATTGAAGAGAGAAGGGTGTTCCCTCTTCAACAGGGCTGTAGTAGCACAGAGGTTAAAGCTGCTAACTGCAAAGGCTGCTGACCAGAGGGTCAATAGTTCGAAGCCACGAGTCGGGGTGAGCTCCTGATTGTCAGTTCTAGTGCCTGTCAACCTAACAGTTTGAAAGCATGCAATGTGAGTAGATCAATAGGTGCCACCTCAGAGAGAAGGTAAAGAGGTGACCCACATGCCAGTAAAAAGATCAGAGATGTTTATGGGCAGCAAGGTTCCTTTGGCATGAATAATGGAACAAGAGCACCTCCTCATAGTTGAAAGTTGAGCATCGCATCCAGATGCCGGAGATGGAAAAAAGAGGAAGGCCTTTACCTTTTCTGTGCATTGTATTTCATTGTTCATGTAAAAAGGCATTGAATATTTGCCTTCTATGTGTACTGCAATCTGTTTTAACTCCCTCCAGGGGGATAAAGCTGAATAATAATAATAATAATAATAATAAATCATATTATTATTATTATTATTATTATTATTAAACTTTATTTGTACCCCGCTAGCATCTCCCGAAGGACTCGATGCGGCTTACAAAGGCCAAGGCCTCAAACAACAGCAACAGACAATAACAATATAATAACAATATCAAATGAGCTCAATAATGACCCACATTTTATAGTCCTTCTATAAGAATAATGGAGGTAAAAATATAGCACTTTGACACCACTTTATCTGCCATGCCTCCATCCTGTGGACTCAGGATTTACATTTTTGTGCAGCCTTTAAAATTCTCTAGTGCAGAGCTTTTAATGGCACACCAAACGACACAACTCAGGATTCTGTAGGATAAAGTCAACAATTTAAAATGGTATCAAAGTGCTATAATTGTGTAGGGTGGCAGACAGCTTTTCAGCATCATGAACTGTAGCTTGGTGTGTTTACTCCATCTCCTGCTGCTTTTAAAATTTGTTTTGTTACTTCTTTTATGGTGCCGTTGCTTTATTGAACTTGATGATTGACTTCTAGCTTGCCACTTTGGGCTGCTGAAAAGCAGCATAAATACACATAAGCATGCATGTGCACACATAGACACACACAGAACCAAAGAAAACATATGTAACCTAACTATGAAGATTCCATATTTTTTTTGCCATTGGGCTGGTCATACAGGGCTCTTCACCAACCATTGGAAGGTCTCAGTGCAGCGATAGGAGATGTTACCTTGAGAATTAGTGAGGGTTTCTGGGAGCTGCAGTCCTCAAAAGTAATAGTTCCAACTCAGTGAATCTATTACAGTAAGCCTAGGTGAAGCAAAGCGACCTATGGAGAAAGTAGCCGCTGACAATTGTAGAGGTGGCCCTGCTGGTTTTTACCTCTTTTTTGGGCATGTTTTCCTACTTGGAAGTCATAACTACAGGAGTACCCATGACAATGAGGGAGTATATAAGATATTTGAAGATGTCACCCCTTCCCAAGGGACACAATGTCCAAGTTCAGCCAAGTCATTTTGGCATATGAAGTGGAAAACCCTACAAACTTCTCTCCTCATCCCTAGCAGTGAAAATAACGGCAAAAATTACACCAACAAAGCTGCTCCTTTGTGACACCTCAAACCTGCTTCCCGAGGCAGTGGCCTCACTCTGTCAAGTATAGAGCTGGTTTTTTTTTGTTTGTGTCAGGAGCGACTTGAGAAACTGCAAGTTGCTTCTGGTGTGAGAGAATTGGCCATCTGCAAGGACATTGCCCAGGGGATGGCCAGATTTTTGATGGTTTACCTTCGTTCTGGGTGGCACATGGGGAGCTGGAGCTGACAGAGGGAGCTCATCCACGCTCTTACTGGATTCGAACCTCTGACCTGTCAGTCTTCAGTCCTGCTGGTGCAAAGGTTTAACCCATTGAATTACTGAGGGCTCTATAGGGCTGGTGATACCTACAAATATGTCCTCCCCATGTTCTTTTAAGGAAAAGTGCTTTCTCCATATCATATTTTTCTATCCACATTGTATGAACTCCCTCTATAAAATATTTCCCAGTTAGAATGCTGAAAGATAGTATAGATTTCGCTCTTGATGTAAAGCTTCTCTCAAAACATGTAGGGTACTTAATGTCTGGATAAATCTTTGAAAGTACCTACATTTTTTCTCTTCTGCTTGAAATCACAATGTCAGTATTTCTGGATTTGTATAATATTA
Organism: Anolis sagrei; assembly: GCF_037176765.1. Classification (NCBI taxonomy): domain Eukaryota; kingdom Metazoa; phylum Chordata; class Lepidosauria; order Squamata; family Anolidae; genus Anolis; species Anolis sagrei. Next base: position 165,399,851 of record NC_090025.1, read on the forward strand.
ATCTGATATTGAAGCTTTTTTCTCCTGTCCCCAAACAATGAATGGCCAGGATGACAATTGTAGACAAGAATAAATACCCTGTTCATTTTTCTTCCTCTCTTAGCACAGGTTTAGAATCCATCCCTCCATATGCGTACTTGAAACTCAATTCAGGAAAGACTGAAAGGTAACAACGGGCATGGTAGATCGTATTGAAATTTTTGGTTTTTTTTCCCCTTTCACTTTTGCAGTTTGGCTAATTTATAATCTATAAAAGTCTCTGCATAATTGTGTCTTGATTAAAACAGTATAATTAGGTGCTCTGGATCTCTCTCCCCTTTCCCCAAGATTATTTCTGTCTAATTGCTTTAATCTGTGTTTTCACGCACCCACTAGAAAATCAAAGCATGCTCCCGGGAGGATGGGAGTGTGAGTGAATAAAGCTGACGACTCATTAAATGCAGAGGAGAGAGAAAACTGCATCTAAATCACAAATATGATAACGAGAGGGAAATAAAAATAATGAAAAATTAAAGTTAAGAGCCCCTATCACAACATAGATTTTGATATTAGGGACACATTGAAAAGCAAACAGCCCCTTGTTAAATCTGGCTTTCTGTTTGGTAGATGGAGAACAGATTGACTCCCTTCCCAAAGATGTTGTTGAAGGTCCGGAAAAGGATAGGCAAAGATTTCAGGGGAAGAGTTCATCCACAGAAGATATTGCATACCAAAAACTTCACTTATACTTCCATTCCTGTCAGAAAAGGATGAGGAGGAGAGGGTAGATCTATGCATTCATTGGGTTGTTGTAGGTTTTTTGGGCTATATGGTCATGTTCTAGGAGTATTCTCTCCTGATGTTCACCTGCTTCTATGGCAGGCATCCTCAGAGATTGTGAGGTCCTCACAACCTCTGAGTTTGCCTGCTAAAGATGCAAGTGAAACATCAGGAGAGAATACTTCTAGAACACAGCCATATAGCCTGAAAAACCTACAACACCCCAGTGATTCTAGCCATGAAAGCTTTCGACAATACATTAAGCATTTGTTATTTTGCTTGCAATTTCCACATAATGGCTTGCGAAGCTAACTTCAGGAATATGAACTGATATAGGGCTCTGCCAAATGTCCAGACTTACTTTGGGTATGCGGCTCTCCTCCTTTCTCCTCTTGCAAGCTATAACCTGGCTTTCATCTTTCATTCTATAAATTAGAATAAAACTGATAAAAATAGGAGAACAAGTGGCTAAATATATTTTTACCAGAAATGGGCAACAGCGACTGCATTGTCTGTAGCTTTAAACAATTCTTCCTCTGTACATGAGGCAGGACACTGTGGACAAGCATACAGATGCGGAGTTGTCTGTTCTGCTCCATAGTCCAGTGTGTCAATGTTTTTGTTCTCATTTCCTTTCCTCCTTTCATTCACCTCTTCCTTATTTGGTCCTCCCTCAGGTCTGATATTCAGAAATATATCTGGGCTCAGAATACAGGGGAAACGTTCATACAACTTGACACTTTTCCAAACAAATAAATTCAAAATGGTCCTTCTATAGCTTGTTATGGAGAAGAGTTGCTACGCTTGCCAAAAAAGAGAAATATTTATCACTAGAAAAAAGGACAAGATCTGCGTTAAATGCAGATCTTGACTTCTATACATTTAGTAGAAATCCAGTAGATCTCATCATAGTAAGGAGATCACCTGTGTCCACATAACCTGTGTGTCAGCTCAATCTGTGTCTGGTCTTCAAGCATCCCTCCCATATTTCACAGATGAAAACACACATCAGTGTGTGGTCAGAATAGTAAAAGTTATTACTGGGATGGAATCGACAAGTTAGGAGAGGCTGAAAGCTGTTTGCAGGATTCCTTCCACTCCTTCCTGCAGAGTTGAGTTCAAACTGTTTTAGCACTTTGAATTCTGCTTGCAGCAATGGTAGTAAATTGAGGATAAAGAGGAAAAGTGGGAAGAGGAGACCAAAACTGAAACATTTTACAAGCAGATGAACACATGGGACAATGGAGGCTTAATTGGGATTCATACTGCTGAATCAGGATAACTGGAAAGTTCAAAGTCCCTGCATGTTCTACTTTCTGGTCCTGAATTAATCCATAGTAAACTGGGATTTCCCAGTTTACTTTGGATTAATAAAACACCTGAAAAGATCCAGACTTTAATGTAAGGTCTGGATCTTTCCAGGTTGGGCCCTGTGGGGATTGACTTCCAAAACTGCTTTCATGATCCTGGGGATCAGTCCCTGTAATGATGTCAGTTCTTTGGGGTCCTGGAGCCCTAAGGAGTGGGATAGCACCCCATTCTGCCCTCTCAGCCCCGTATTTCCCCTCAACACTTACATGAGGAGCCCTCCTTGGAAAGCTCCTGGCATGAGTAAATGATGCACCAGGAGGTTGGGGGGGGGGGGGGGGGAGGAGGAAGGATTTCCATGCTGGCTCCATGACATTCTCCTGGGTCAACTTCTAGGAAAGCCCAGGATTTGGAGTGGGTGGGGACTAAATCCCAGAAAGAAGTCATGTCCGTGTTCCTCCTGGAATTTAGTAATATCTGGAGAGTTCCTAAGACTTACCTTGCTGTGTTGAAGTTGGTGAAAGTTATGTTTGGACTTCAGCTCCTAGGATCTCCCTGCTAGTTTCAGTTACCATGGACAGTGACCTTGCATGAGTAGCAGTTTTGGGAACAACAGTTAAAAACAGGTAACTTTTTCCAAGTTTTCCTCTTTGTCTAACTATTTTCTGAAGTGATATAGGCTTGAAATAATTTTGTACTTCATCTGCTACTTGTGGGGATTAAATTTATGCCAAAGTAATAAGTGAATAGATTTTTTCCAAGTTAGGTGCAAAAGGCACTTGTTTTTATACTAGGCCAGTGGTTCCCAACCTTTGGTCCTCTAGGTGTTTTGGACTTCAACTCCTACAATCCTTAACAGCTGGCAAACTGGCTGGGATTTCTGGAAGTTGAAGTCCAAATCACCTGGAGGACCAAAGGTTGGAAACCACTGAAATAGAGCAAAATGATTGGGTGGCAAATGTCCCCTTCTTGGACATGAAGTGTAATGGACTGGTCTTTTCATGCACTGGTCACCCTAAGTGTCAAGATATGATCTTATCAGGGAATCTCAAATCATTTTACTGCCTGAGGCAGATACACAAATGGGAATCCCCACCTGCATCTCTATTCACACTACTCAAGATGCACAGGACCCAAAGCTAGTTAAGTTGTTTTCACATGTGAGGCTGAAGGCCTCACAAGAGCAGTTCCCCATCCCTGGCAGGAACCTGCAATTTATAAAATATATATTTGAAAACCCAAGCTTTTTGCTTCACTTCCATACCTTATCTTCTGCCTGAGGCAATGGCTCCACCCAGCATTGTGGTAGGCCTGGCCCTGAATCTTACAGGAAATTCTCTTGAGGAAGTTCCACTGGGTGGCCTTGAGATAAATTATTAACCTGGAAAAAACTACCCCCTGCTGTTTCTGTATATGCAATCATGAATGCAGATTAGGCTTCCTTCTTCACTCATAAGCATCACTCATCCAAATGGATTAGGCAGGGAAGGGAGTTGGCTGATCATTCCTTCCTTTTGCAAAGTTCAGGCTGTGGCTGCTGTTGCTTTTTTAGATAAGATGTTGCTACCTGATCCAAACAGGGAAGTCATACTGAGCTTGCAGCAATCTTAAACTACTGGATCTCATAATCGTCATCACATAATAGTCACACCCCCTTTTTTGGGGTGGCAGAAAAAGGAAAATGCATACTCCTCACACAATAGTGTCACCCTTAGTTCACAGGTACAACTTTTATGTGAAGAGGGCAGATGTGTGGGTGAGACTTCACCTGTCCACACATCTGTCCCCTGTAGCCTTCTAACTATGGAAAGCAGAAGTGGGTGGGTGAGTTCCTTTGTGCCCGCCTGCCTGCTTCCTCCTTACAAACTATGGAGGGTGGCCTTGCGGGGAAAAAAATCAAAAAAGGAAAAAAAAGTGTTTCTACTATGTAGTGAAATATGTTAATGCTTGGAGAAAAAATCCTGAAAGGTTGTGTGTAGGCAAAACAGCCCAGTGTATACCTTCAAATCCTCTGTCAATTTTTGTAAGCTCACAAATTTAATAAAGGAATACTCAGTGGTATTTTTGCTGCTTCTTTCCTTTGAAATATAACCAACAGCATCTGATATTCTTTAGTGGTTTCCCATACAAGCACTATCCAGGGCTGACTCTGCTTTGTTTCCAAGATCAGGTGCTATCTGTTGTTTTTGAAGATATTTAGATTATTATTCCACTTTAAATGTCACATTCCATCCCATGGAAGCCTGGGATTGGCACTTTAGGGAGCAGCATTTAGAATTCTCAGCCAAAGTGCTCCAATGTCTCATCAAACTACAAACTCCAGGAATTTATAGGATGAAACAATGTGGTTAAAGTGGAATAATAGCACTATAATTGTGTAGTGTGGATGGATCCAGTGCTGTTGACTGACAAGTGGGAGGATGACAGTAGAACATCCAGTGAAAAGGAAATGGTGTAACAAGGATCTTGAATGACTGCACTCCATATAATAATACTTCCTAAAGTTTTCATTTGGTTATTATCTAACCACAGATTTATTTATTTTTATGAGGTTCCATACTGGGAGAAAAGTCAAGCAAAATGTGAATGAATGTGATATTCTGCCTTTCTCCCAAAACCCAAAATGACTTATAAAATATTATAGTGCAGCTAATCTTTTACTCTGATTGTGTGGATTAATGATATCAACTGAACATGTGTTTAAAGAGCTAGTGATCTGGGGAGTGGCTGAAAGACCCAATAGACATATGAGATGCAGTCCTAAGTTCCTGTTCATCTGTGAAGCCTGGGGATCATGTGGTCCTCAAAATGTCAAATTGTTAGTCCCACTAGCCCTGGTTAGTAGTGCTCAGTTGCAGTCCAGCAACACCAATGAAGTCCAGTCTCACTCCCCCAATTATTCACCTCCAAGTCTGATCTGTATCAGATGGTTGTAGTGAAGGTAAATGAGATAACTATGCTGGGCAACTTTGAGGAAATGTGGGACAGAACTATTGCAGAGCTCTTGCTTATATGGACCAGACCCAATGGTAGAGTTCCACTTAGAAGAACTGGAGGAATGGGGGGGGGGCAATAATCTTTTCCACTGGAGAACCCCCAGCTTGGCTCTGAATGATGTGAACTTTTCTGGAGCCAGTTTGTGGGTAGTGTGGAGTGAGGTAAAAGAGCAAAAAGAGTGGGGAGTCCCCCAAATCCCATTAGATGACCAGTGTATTTAGATGTGAAAGCTTGACTCATATGCAGGGTTCCTAGTTTGCAGAGTTTCTCTAGTCCTTGGGGTAAAGGGGAGGAATCTCAAGGTAAGAACACTGGCTTGAAAAGTCATGTGAGTATATATTTTTTTCATTTGTTATAATTGGTAGGTTGTTATAAGTTTTTCAGGTGGTATGGCCATGTTTTAGTTTCCAAGAGACCTCACAACCTCCGAGGTTGCCTGCCATAGATGCAGGCAAAATGTCAGGAGAGAATGTTTCTGGGACATGGCCATGCAGCCCAAAAAACTTACAACAACCCAGTGATTCCGGCCATGAAAGCCGTTGACAATACATCATTACAATTGATGTTTTCTATTTAAATATCATACTCTCTGCAAGTGTGTACTATGCCTTCACTATCATGCTTAATGATTTACCAGGTCCTGACATAAAAAGAGTTATGCTCATGTCACATGTTTTGATACTGAAAGTTCAATGCCTGCTATAGCCTTGCCTTAGTCATATGTGTTTTGAGATGGTCCCATCCTTATGAAAGGGACTGCCTCAATTTTGTGACATGAGAAAACATTCATTTGATGGTGTTCTAAGCTTGATAATCTTAGAATACCATGGTACTGAGCTGTGTTCAATGTAAATGTTGTTATTTTGGGGTGACATTGAATCAAAAGCATATGCCATGTAGATAGCACTCCTGTAAGAATTAGGCAGTCTCAGAAGTGCACATTTGAATAATACAGAAAAGATAGCTAGCTCAGAAAAATTAATACAGCAGAGGAGACAACTATCTCCAACAGAGCTGGTATCACTATCTGAAAATATAGGTCATTAAGTTAATTACCTTTAACATCAGTGGGATTCATATAGGATACCCTGTGTGTGTGCAGTAAATGAAGTAGTTGAAGATATATAATTGTCTACTTCTCACTTTTTAGTAGAGCAACAAAAGAGTCATACAATTTTCAATAGGAGTCCTTTTATTATTCTATAAATCTAAATAGATGGATTGTGATAATGATTATTTACTGCAGGTATGTAACTATCTCCCTGTTGTGAGACACTCATGAGAAGGGTATCTATGTCTTTAAATTATTGTTATTATGTTTATTATATGTAGTTAGTATATCCTAGTGGTAAGCATCTTTTGTAGAGAGTAAAAAACAAACAAAGAAACAAAACCTCATCTGTGTTTGTTCCCTTTAGCCCTCACTAACAAAAAAATGTATATAGCTGAGATTTCAAAGCGCCAAACAATTTTTCTTTTGAGTTCTATATCCTTTAATCAAACATATCTTATTTAATGCCTTCCCTTTCTTTCGCTGAGCACAGACCACTCAATAGTTTCCAAGGAGTGCCAGAGAAATAAATTAAAACTTGCTCTCGCTGCTTTTGAAATCAATAAGAATTTTGCTTTTGACTTCTGTGAATTGCAATTTTAACTCCATGTGTGGAGGAAAGATGAGTCTCATTTTCACCTCACCTCCTTTCTCCAGGCTTCCCACCCCGCCTTCCCAGTTAATGTTAGCTCAGGAGAATCCCTGCAGGATTGTCCCACTTTGGCCTGTTGTGACTATTGTGGCCTCATCAATTATTCCCTGTGAAATTCCATCTCAAATGGTGGTTTCCCGAGGATTCTCCTGCTCTGATGTGTCTTTATAAATGGTAATTGAAAAAGGTAAACAGAAGCTCTGCAGGATGCATTTCCATGAATAATAATGCAAGTTGAGTATTCTTTATCCAAAATGCTTGGGACTAGAAGTGTTTTGGATTTTGGAATTTTTATTTTGTATTTTGGCATACCTGTGTTTGCATATACATACATAGTGAGATATCTTGAAGATAGGGTCCATGTCTAAGCACAAATTTCATTATCTTTCATATTTTATATATAGTTTGTATGTTATGAAAAATAGACCCCAAAATTATGAATTATGAGACATACAGAGTGGCCACATTTCCTTTTTCTATTTTGCCCTGCATTAACCTCTTTTGAATTTGCTTGAAATTATGACTCTCCTCATCTCGGATTTCAGGAAATGATTTCCTAAATTACCACAGTCCTTTCACAATGAACTGGGAGACTCAGGGAAGACACACAATCAGAGTCCCTGGGTCGTCCTTCCTGTTTCACCTGATATGATCTGTGTTACCTGTGAGAATGCTTCCTCTCCTATGCCGCCAAACCAATTCCACCCATTGAGACAGCCATCATCCTAAGCACCCATTGCTTACCTGGACTAACACCACTGTATCAACCAGAGCTAGAATATTAAATCCATTATTGCTTGCCCCACTGCATTCCTGTCCCATCATGCCTCCCTTATGGACACATTAATAAATGGACACAAATAATCCAGTGACAGTCCACAGCAAAGACCAACGAGCGATAACTTTGAACAGAGCCCTGGACCACTTAGAGAGTGGATCCTAGCTGGATATTTCTGAACCAATCAGGAGCCAGCACAGTAGACTTGGAATAGTTGTCTAAATACAATCCAGTGGTCAGAGAGGATGTCTTCTGACATCCTCTCTGGCCACTGAGAATAAAGCCTCTGATTTCGTCTTCAACCAGTCTGTGTTTCATCTGGATTTCTAGAAGCTTGACATTCAGGGACCCAAACCCACAATTTTAGCAGAGTTGAAATCACACAACATGAAGGTTAATTTTATACATTTTTAACAATGTTGTGGATTAAACAAAGTGTGTATATACTGAATCACCAGAAAGCCAAGGTGTCACTATCTCAACCACCCACATGGGTAATTTTAGATTCTGGAACATTTGGGGATTTGGAATTCTAGATAAAGGATGTTCAGCCTGCAATAATAACAACACTTACATAAATCATTACAAACATTAGGTAATTAAGCCTTGCAACCACCCTCTGAGGTAAGTATTATTATTCACCTAATTTGATAGATGGGGATGTGAAGATGATGTGAAGTATCTTGCCTAGGGCTCTAAAATGAGCCAGATTCCAAATTGGAAGATTGAGGGGCGGGGGTGAGAAGTTGGGGGGACAAAGCTACAATTTTAGCTTTTGCTAATATGAAACAGCTGGCTTGCATTCTTAAAGCATTTTGCTTGCTCTAGAGCAGTAGTTCTCAACCTGGGATCCCCAGATGTTTTTGGCCTGCAACTCCCAGAAATCCTAGCCAGTTTATGAGCGGTTAGGATTTCTGGGAGTTGAAGGCCACAAACATTTGGGTACCCCAGGTTGACAACCACACCTCTAGAACATAGTTTTGTATTTGTGTATTCTACAAATACCAATGACAATGGGAAGAAGGATGGCCCAAGACATTTAGCTTCATCTGGTGAAGATGGAAAAGCCACATCTCCTCTGTTCCTTACCAACAAGTCAGCCAGGTTAGAATTTAACCTGATTTCAGCATTAGTGATGCAACATTGTCCTCTGGCACATTTGACAGTACTAGGTTCAGAAATTCAGAAATTGACTTTTTTTGAAATCCACCTCACAAATTCCCCCAGCTAGCATGACCATGCTGGCTAATGCATTCTGGAAACTTTACTCCAAGGCCAATTCCAATGGTGTAGTTTGGTATTTGGCACCAATTTCTTCTACTCCTCCTGCTGCTGCAACCTTCTGTAGTGTCAAAAACCTATTGCACTGAGTCTTCCTACCCTCTGAAATATTTTTGTCTGTTGTGTGGGGGTATTGCCAATTTGATGGAAAGCAGTGAAACCAAGTGATAGTACACCATTGTGTCTGGCTTAGAAAAAGTAACCTTTTCAAGAACCACTTAGTGTGTGTGTGTGTGTGTACGGGGGGGGGGGGGGGGAGAATAGGTAGTACATGCAACAGACAGAGCTCTGGCTGGATCTACACTGCTATTTTCACTGAACTCTTTGTATGAGTCTATCCTCACTGTATAATGCAGGACAAACTGCATTAAATTATTGTTATTGTTATTATTAGTATCATTATTATTATCTTTATTTATACCCTGTCTTTCTCCCCATGGGGACTCAAGCTGGCTAACAATCCCACATGTAGTCTAGTTTAAAAAGCACAATACAAAAGTTAAAAAAAACAATTAAATAGTAAGAGTGTGGTAGAAACAGATTGAAATACAATAAATACACTTCAAACACCAGTGTAGATCCAGATTATGTCTTCCAAGATTTTACAACTTGAGCATTTGCTGCCATAGGCAGCCGAAGCTGCATGTACACTGTCATATAATGCAGTTTCATTATACTCATATAATCCAGTTCAATGCAGTTAATCTGCATTCTGAAATTGCATTTTATGGCAATGTAGATCCAGCCTGGCTCACTCTACATAATACCAGGATCAGTGGTGGAGGTAATACTGAAGACAAAAATGGCCTCTGAGCATGAGCAGTGCGTATTTACTGAACCAGTCACTCACCTATGAATAACCACAGCTTGCTTTGCAGGCTTGTTGGCCTTTCTTTCATTCTAGTGATAAAAATAAGACTGGCAGTCCTTCGATAGTTCCAGACACGAGTGTGTAGGGGTTGAGGGGAACATCTGACATAAGGTTCCTATTCCCCTCCCCAGATATAATTGTTGAAATTTGAAAGGAAAACCTGGAAAGAGCCTATGTGTTCTTATTTAACCTGGTATCAGAACTTAGTGGGTCTTCTGTACTTTTCACATTCCCAATTCCAATCACCATCAGAGATATAATGAATAAGTTTTTGCAATTTATTTATTTATTTTTAAACTATTTTTGTTTCTTGTTAATTTAGATGTTATTTGCTTGTCAGTGTGTCTTCATGCTTTGTTATTGTTACTGCTGCTGTCATTAAGAGACATGATTTGACTGATGTCTTTGTGGTAGCAGCTATTTCATTTTCCTGGAATGACCCACAGTTCTTTCACACTACAAAATTATGGCATTATGATACAGCTTTAATTGCCAAAGTTCTGTCCTATGGAATTCTTGGATTTGCAGTTTAGGGAAGGACATTTAGAATTATCAGTCAGAGAGCTCTAGTGCTTCTCCAGACTACAGACCCCATGACTACATAGGATGTTACCATGGCCATACAAGGAGAATCATACTACTAAAACTGGGTAGTATGAAAGAGCCCCTGGATTTCTCTTCCTTATATTACCTCCCATTAGAACTCACACCAACAAGAAAATAGTACTTTAAAATCATATTAATTTGGGAGAAAGGTGAGAGAAGGATAATGGCAACAGGAAGAGTTTGCTGCAGCTCCTCTTATGGCAATGGCACACTACCTATCTTCCCTGGAGTCTTGTACAGACCCACTCCCCCTCTTCTCAGTCCCCCTGTCCCATCTTCTCTACGTCTGCCTGCCTGAAGAAGTGATTGAATGTGCGGAAACATAGGAGCAGCTAGGACAAGTCACCCCAACTCTACAGGTTTCTCTGGCCGGATCAAGACAGGCCTTTATCCCAGGAGAATCGGCATTTTAAAAAAGCGGATGTTTCTGGGGGCCTGTCCACACCCACCCCAGAAAGCGCGCACTTTCTGGAGTAGGTGTCCACATGTTCTCTTGCGACTAGCCTGAGAGAACGTCTGGAGGCCCTACCTCCAAGCCCCCAGACCCCTTAGAAAAGTAATAAAATTTACCAGGACTCCATTACAAGCTTCAGCCAACTCTCCTGGTGCACCAGAAGACTGGGGGGGGGGGGGGGAGAGCAATTTTCCTCTCTCCTCTCCCCCCCCCCCCCCCCCACTCTCCTGCCACATCATTTCTATGCACCTGGAGCGCCGGCAGAGGCTTGTAATCAAGGCCAGGTAAGTTTTTATTACCTTTCTAAGGGGTCTGGGGTTTGGGAGGAGGGGGTGGCTATTCCCACAGTTTACCAGGCTTATTTAGCCTGGTAAATGATGGTAATACTATCTTGACTGCAGTATTCTGCAGGCCAGAACTGGAAATAGTGGGTTTATCTCACACCTTTGTAGCAAATTAATTCGGGACTGTCCAGAACGTTGTTTGGACTCCTTTATTGTGGTAGATATCACAATAAAGGTCCTGTCTGGTCCTGTCTCAGTGTGTTAAAAACAGTTTTTTTTGAGGGGGGGGGGTGTTTAGAAATATTTACAGTTTTCCACTTCTGTGGGGATCCTGTTCCCCTAACCCTCATGAAAGTGGATGGCCAACTGTACTCTTTTATGACAATCTCTCTAATCTACAGACAACATTTTTAATTTTATCAGTTGACGTTGCCCATTATTTGTATTCAATCAAATTTGGTATTGTTTTGATGATGATATATAATTCTAATTTATATGTGGCACCTTGAATGCTTTGTTAGCTGCCCTGAGTCCCTTTAGAGAGATGGTTATTATTATTATTATTAACACCCTTCACTAACCCCTCACTTAGATTACCATGTATACTGATTGTCTCTTGAACACTCATCCTTTCCACAAGTTTTAAATCCCAGACAATCAATTACATGTGATGAATTTAGCAAGAAGCATATTACCATCCAGTATGCAGCAAATACTGTCCTCCACTCAGAGCTTTGGTTCCAAAGATTATTGCAAATGGAATTCCTTCCAATGAAAGGAAGACAGAGAAGTGAAAGAGTGCAGCCATGCAAAAGAGATATTATATAAATGCAGCATATCAAATCTCAGGTGGTCAGCCTCCTACATTGACTCTTTGGATTCAAAAGTTCTTTTGATCTTGGGAAATCAATGAAACACAAGGATTGATGCAATGATATAGGCAGAACGGGGGCGGAAGAAGTATTCTGGAAGAAACAGTTTTCTAGATTTTAGATTTAACAAGAGAAAGCAAACCTCCTTGCATCTACCTTATATGATGATTACATCAACTGTTTTGATAGTTTGCATTAAGAATTGCTCTTCCCTACAGAAAAACATGGTTAGAGTTATTAAAAACAGAAACATAAATGGATAGTATAGAAAAGAGATGTTTCTGTTCCTTTTATCTTGAATATTCAGATCTCCTGCAAGAAGGTCAATGTGTCATTTTCTTTCATTGATTGAAACATCAATAATTGTAGCTTTACAGTTTTTGTATTTATTTTGTGTTCTTCCTTTTAACGCATGGAATAGTCCATTGTATTCTACATCAGTGATTTGGAATTGTTGCATTGTATGATCATAATAGTTCCTTTTTTTCAATTTGACTGTAAGCAAGCTGAAATGTTTACAATAAAATGAGTATATAATAGCCACAAAAATAATCATGCATTGCTTGGCTTTTCTGTCTTTCAAAATTATTAAGATTTCAGCCCCCCCCCCCCCCACCACCATTAGTTTTGTCTGGCCACATGGAAAAAATTCAGTCAGTTAAAATATGACTGCCAGATCCCCATTCCTTGAGATTTCAGGGCAAAACTTGAAACCAAGAAATTAACCGTTGTGATTGCAGAAATAAGTCTTGTCTAAAACTTGTAAAGCAAGAGTCACAGTGATATTGCAGTTTGATTGTTGGACCATGACAGAGGAGACTAGGGTCCAAATGCCCATTTAGCCATGGAAACCCACTAGGTGAATTTGAGCAAGTCGTAACATCTCAGCTTCAGTGGAAAGTCAAAGGCAATCCCCCTTTAAAAAATCTTGCAGAAAACCCCGTGATAGGTTTTTCCCTGAAGGCATACAACAATGTGAGTGTGTGTGATACATGCATGATTTAGTTGAGAACTAATAGTCCCTGGTGGTGCAGTGGGTTAAACCCTTGTGCTGGCAGGACTGAACTTTGAAAAGTCGGACGTTCGAATCTGGGAAGAACGTGGATGAGCTCCCTCTCTCAGCTCCAGCTCCCCACATGGGGACATGAGAGAAGCCTCCCACAAGGACAGTAAAACATCAAAACATCCGGGCTTCTCCTGGGAAATGTCCTTGCAGATGGCCAATTCTCTCACACCATAAGCAACTTGCAGTTTCTCAAGTCGCTCCTGACATGAAGAAAAAAAAGTTGAGAACCAGTTCATAGTGGTCCATGAATTGATGCTGCTCCAGCATCCACTAACTGTCCTTGCTTTGGAAGCTCTAGAAAAAGAAAGAAACAATTGAAGTTAATAGGCACAAAGATGCTGCTGTACTGATCCTTGGCATTATCTGTCTGCTCTTTTAGCTAATTGTTTGCCCCAGAATCTAAGCAAACCATTCCATTAGCACTGATTTAAAGGAAGGGGTAAGAATTCAGGTAAAATCTAGTTAACCAAGTAATATGGCCACCTTAGTCAACTGTCAGAGTGAAAACTGGAGATAGCGCTGCCATCTTGGCTGTGTAAGAGAGGGAATTCCAGCAGGTGCTGCTTGTTACCTGGTTGTGAGATGAGTAATATCTGCTGAAAATCCCTCTACTACACAACTTTTAAAGGTACAGAAGCCAAGTCCTGTGGTTTATCTGGCAACTCTACTACCACTCTCACTGGTTGCCACTATCCCTACTACGCTTTGCATTCCAGTGTGGATTTGACTGCAGCCATGTAAAGAGCCTTTCAAGGCTGTGTGTGGACTGCTGTCAGAACTTGTAGAAAAACATTGCCAGCTGCTGGCAGGTTTAGTTCAGGAGGGGAAGGGGAGACAAGGAGGCAGCTCTAATAGGGACCGCCAAAAACAACGCCCAAACGTGAATCAAGGAACATGAAAGGCACTGCAGACTACTTCAACTAGAGAAGTCAGCCATAGCAGAGCACCTGACGAACCAACTTGGACACAACATATTATTTGAGAACACAGAAATGCTGGACCACTCTTAACAACCACCATGTCAGACTACACAGAGGAGCCATTGAAATCCAGAAGCATGTGGACAATTTCAACAGAAAGGAGGAAACCATGAAAATGAACAAAATTTGGCTACCAGTATTAAAAAAACCTCTAAAATTATAACAGCAAAGCAACACCCAAACACAAGGAAACTCCAGAGAGGAAACAATCAGGGACAGCTAATCATCTCTCAACAAAAGATTCCCCCAGGCACTAACAAGCCACACCAATAAACTAGACAAGAGTTCTTTGTCCCACCCTGGACATTCCACAGATATACAAACTCAATTTTCCTAATTCCAACAGACCTCACAACCTCTGAGGATGCTTTCCATAGATGCAGGTGAAATGCCAGGAGAGAATGCCTCTAGAACATGGCCATATAGCCCCCCCCCCAAAAAAAAACCTACAACAACCCAAGCTCTAATCTGCTTCTATAGGGCTCATGCATCAAGAAGCTTTGTGAGTTATGATGTGAATGCCTTGCTTCAAAGCTCACAATAGGATCAACTACCAATATCTTCCCCATCAGTGGTCATAACACTATTAGAGGAATTCTTATTGGAGAACTACCCACATTCCAGAGGAAGATCCAGAATTCTTAGTTCCATCAAAACCAGATCTCCCCCCTCCCCCGACCTACTGAATAACAAGGTCCAGGAGGACACAGGACCCTTGGTGGGTGTGTCAGTGGTTGAAGATTCATCTCTACAGAAAAGTTAGAAAGAAGACTGTTCCCTAACATCAGAAAATGTCAACACTTTAAATCATAGAAAATAATGTCTCTTTCGACATGTAATGCTGGGCTGGAGCAGACAACACACTGAGAGTGCCGATACCATGTGGAGAAGCCTTCAGATAAATAATGTCTGATTAGATAAGACTGTATATTGGGTGGGGAATGAAAAAGAGCTGCTGGTGAGAGGAGAATGTGGTGGAAACAAAGCCAAAGCTTGGTGTCAGACTGCTCCTGGCATTCTTGAAAACTTTGAACTCTACTGGCAACTGACATTAGCTTGTTAACTTACACTGTCTCTATCTTTTCTTCTTCTGACTTGAGAAATGGCTGGGTAGGACTTTATGGTCACAGTTCTGCTTCCTGGGCTTTGTTTTTGGACATCTCTTCTTATCTGTTTGACTATTTGCTTGTGCATGTGTTCTACTTCATCTCTGTTGTCTTGGCTCCATTCAACTGCTTGTTGAACACTCCAAGTGTATTTTTTCCCCAATTTCTTTTAGACCAGTTGCCACTGGCACAGGGATTTGCTGTCTGGAACCAAGAAACTTCCTTTCATTTCATTCTTTTTTGACATCTTGACTAAGACTAAAAAGGATATTAGCACATTTTCTTGTTGAAAAAAGTTCCCACTGAGAATTTTCAACTGTGAAATGTTTGTTCTTAAGTGAGATAAGCAGCCTGCCAGTTTCATTTTTGCAAAAATAATATTATGTGAATGTTTGAAACAACAACCAAGGGGTTCCATGCCAAAAAGGTACTTATGAAGAGCCATTTAAAATATACAAAAACATTTGTAATCTCAAATAGCATGGACATAAGTGCTGGATTTTTTCCTACTTTTATTCCTGTTTGCTTTGAGATTCTTCCATGAATGAACAACATAAATGAAGATGTCGCTAGACCTGCCTTTGCAGATACTGCTTGCGATCCCACCTGTGTCACAGGCGCATCTGGTGAGGATGAGGGACAGGGCCTTTTCTGAGGTTGCCCCCCGATTTTGGAACACCCTCCCCAAAGACATCAGACTCGCACCCACGTTGGCAGTCTTCAGGAAGAGTTTGAAAGCTTGGCTGTTCCGATGTGCCTTTCAGGAATAGGAAAACTCCAGTATTGTCCCAGAAGCACTTTATTAGAATAATAAGATTCTCTGCACATTGCACTTGCCCTGAAACCCAATATACCACCTGTCACACCCAGCACTTTTAATTCTGTACCCATTGCTTGACCCGGCCATAGTTTTTACTGTGTCATGGTCTAATGTTTTGTTGTTATTGCTTATGTTTTTGATTTTGCTTGAGTTGTTTGTTATGCTGTTGTTATGTTGAGGCCTTGGCCTTTGTAAGCCACATCGAGTCCCTCGGGAGATGCTAGCGGGGTACAAATAAAGTTTAATAATAATTTAATAATAATAATAATATTTCAGTACACCTTGATTTTGAGCAATGAACCCTAGATTGGCGGTGAGATGTGTATCCAAGCTACACGACTCAATTCAAATCAAAATTTCTCTTACTCAAATGCTGCTTTCCCTGAGATGTGTCTTTTACATGGAGACCTAGACAACTATAGGAATTATTTAGGACTTCAGTGAGAAGTTCTAGACCAGACAATCAACTGTATGGGCTCAAATACCATTGAGAGTCATTTCAGTGAAAATGGGTACAGTTTTGAGCTATAACTAGAGCAGATGCAAACAGATTTGAGGAATTCTTCCTTAAGTTTGGGTAGATCGAGATAATACCTTGCAGATATTTGTGCCAAAAAGCCAACACTGAGATGTTTCATCTAGTCCATCATGTTGAATCTGCCTAATACTTCCATATGATGTAGAAAAAGAAGAAGAAGAACTTAATTTTTCTACCCCACCTCCAGCTCCCCGAAGGGACTCGTGGTGGCTTACATGAGGCTAAGCCCAAGGCAACATACACTTAAAAACTGAACAATGAAATATTGAAACAACATAAGAACAACACCATCATAAACATCATAAGCAACAACAGAGATACCTCTAGTCTCATTTTTGGAGGAGAGGGGACCAATGTGGAAACAAGTTAGAGGATAGGCTGGTCAAAAAGGTGGATAGAACGTATAGCAGCATAGGAATAGAGCAATTATAACAGGATCATGTATAATGTAGGTTCATGATGACTAAAGTACTGCCCACGGCAGAGCCTGGCTATTAACATGCAATAGTTAGTTTGATGTCTGACTACTGTTGAACTATTTTTTTTAAAAAAAATGGTCACACATTAAGGGATGAAATAACAGAGTTGCAGCCCACTAAAGATGAACAAATGGATTATGTGACCAAAAAGGTAACCCAGTATGGTGGAATGTTTAGAGCAGTAGTTCTCTACCTGTGAGTCCTCAGATGTTTTGGCCTTCAACTCCCATAAATCCTAACAACTGGTAAACTGGCTGGGATTTCAGAGGGTTTTAGGCCAAAACACCTGGGGACCCACAGGTTGAGATCCCCTGGTTTAGAGTAATAGTCTGGACTTGGCAAATATAGATCTATAGTCACCACTGGGTCTTGAAACTCAATGAATGGATTTGGGCCAGTCATTCCCTTTTGCCTGTCTTATTACAAAGATAAAGTGGAGAGGAAGAGAGCCATGCAAATGTCTTCAAGTAATTGGAAGGAATAAATCAGGAGGGGAAAAATTCCAGAAGTTTGGGGAACAACAGTTCAGGATCTCAGAAGCCTGCACCTGCTTCTCTGACCTCCTATACCATCAATACTCAGTTTATTGCCTCAAATGGACAATCACATCCTTTGGAGGTCATGTGTTGTTCATTTGTTCAATTTCTCCTATCTGTTGTATTAATGGTAAATCTTTTCAGAAATTAGCATGACCAGATGGTCCCCACAAATTCAAAATAGGCATATATGAAAATGGGCTGGTAGGGGGGATATTTATGTATTTAAATATTTAAATATTTAAGCCGCTATATTTGTAGATGTTTAAGAAATGCAGTAAATATGTAAATATACAAGAGGGTATGCTAAAGATTAATCATGTAATATTTGATCTTAGATTGCTCACTTTATTTATTTATTTAAAACATTAATGTACAATTGAATTCTATCTATGTAAGAAAAGATAGAGCAAAATTTGTCCATTGATTCTGTATGGGATTTGGAATCCATGTTACATTCTTGGAATTAACATCAAGCAAGTATTACTCTTCTTGAAGTGTGGAAATTTGATTGACTACTGTAATACAAAAACTCATCTGAAACTAACAGTTATTATATTAAGGCAATCCAAGCTGAATACCTTGGTTTAAGGAAATGCTGCCGATAGATTGTTTGTTTTATTACACATAATATATGTACATGTTATACATAATATATGGTTCTAATTTTAAACCTACATTTCTGTTTTCTTAATAAAATATTAATTTGCGTAAAATATTCCTAATGGATTGGGGAAGAGATTTTAAATATGCCTGCAAGTCTTCTACAACTGGATGGGATTTTCAGTGTTCAAGAAAGGGATGGGTAACTGTGTCTCAAAAGTCTATGGTGGGAGGCATTTCTACTGCCCAGTCCAATGCGATGGAGACACTTTGGAATCAACCTACAACCAGAGTTAAGAAAAGTTACTTTTTTTAACAACCTCCAGGATCATCCAACCAGCATACTGGCTGGAGATTCTGGAAATTTTAAGAACTTTGTCTGGGGCCCCTACGCTGCCATATAACACAGTTTAACTGCACTGAACTGCATTATATGGCAGTACAGACTCATACAATGCAGTTTAATGTATTTCGACTGTGTTATGAAATGGCGCTATACAGCAGTATTGATAGGGCCTGGGACTGGGATAGAACCATAGTTTCCTATATACATGGCAATCTAAAGCATTTTATTATCTGAGGAGGAACAGTACATTGCACCCTCTTCAATTTGAGCCAAATAGAAAAGTATTCAAAGCCAGCCAAATGATTTTGGCATAAGTGCCAAAAATAAATGAATGAATGATTGAATAAAAACCCCAGAAGCACTGCCTCCCATTTCTGACAGCAAATATACAATGATAAACAATTAAATGCTAACAACACTCTACTTGCCACCTGAGGCAGTTGCCTCTCTCTCTTATGGCAGGGCCAGCCTTGATTCCACTTCATCTTGTGGATCACTTACACACTTAAAGCTGGAGGCTGAGCAAAGTGAATCCTAACATCTTTTTTATTGATTATGAGGATAAAATCTTGTATATAGAGTGTGTTGCAGATTAATTGTAGAGAGTGTGATTTTGTCAATGGGTCATGAGAATCTCTCAGCTAACCCTCTTTTTTTCCCTATGTACAGCTGAAATAAAGCCTAAAGTATTTAGGAGGTGAAGGAGACGGGCGTATTGCTATTTTAAAACCAAGGTGTTTGAATCAATTTGAAATCAAGTAGATTTGGAATGTGTTAGTTTTTTCAGGGCACAAGCTATGGTTGCATATTCAGATTATAGAATCATAGAATCATACAATCATAGAGTTGGAAGAGACCTCATGGGCCATCCAGTCCAACCCCCTGCCAAGAAGCAGGAATATTGCATTCAAATCACCCCTGACAGATGGCTGTCCAGCCTATGTTTAAAAGCTTCCAAAGAAGGAGCCTCCACCACACTCCGGGGCAGAGAGTTCTGCTGCTGAACAGCTCTCTCAGTCAGGAAGTTCTTCCTCATGTTCAGCCGGAATAACCCGAAGTAGCTGCACCAATCAGGACTTGCTTTTGCTTAGCTTACTTGCATGTTCAAATTCAGTTGGTTGGAAGGGTCCCTTTTGATGACAACAATACAATGTAGCACTAAGTGTGTGCTTCAGGACTGCTTCTGCACGTTGGCAGTTCAGTTGTGGCAGACGTGAAGATATACACACAAGTTATTCATGATTTCCTACATGGGAATACCTTCATGCACCTGGGTTTTGGGGGGGGAGGAGGTGGGGGTAATGCGTTGACAGTAGTTTCACTATAATTTATCAGTAACAGTTTTGAGCATGACCAGTGTTAATAATGTAATTATCAGGAGTCTAAATACTAGGCATGAGTAATCCATGGTTCCAAATGGTTGTAAAGTATTTACAAAACTAGGGGGTGTTGGTGCTGGTGCTTTGCTTTTACAGTGTTGCTAAAGTTCTGGGGGTGAAAATTTCAGAACTCTAACAAAACTTTCAAAATTTCATTATAAATGGCAGTTCCTAATTGGTTCTGTCATAAAAATCACCAATAATGAAATAATGGAATTTTGAAAGTTTTATTAGAGTTCTGAAACTTTAGCAGCACGGTAGAAGCAAAGCACCAGTGCCCCCTAGTTTTGTAAGTACTTTAGAACCATTTAGAACCATGGATTGCTCATGCCTACAATACCCCAGTGGCACCGGATACTGACTGATCTTAATTGGTTAGTATTTGGATGGGACACCATCAAGGAATATCAGGTGTTGCAGGCTACATTTCAGAGGAAAGAAGTGGCAAAACCACTTCTGAATATTCCTTGCCTTAGAAAACCCTGTGAAATTAATGGGGTCAACAGGTGACTTGAAGGCACATACATAACACTGTCACTTGCTAGCTGCTTGTGATTTGTGTATATATTCCCATTTATGACAGAATCGGATTTTAGAAAAGTGATTTTGTGTTGACTATAGCTCCAGAATGCTCCCATTAGCATGGGCAGTGAGTGTGCTGGTTGGGTACCCTTGTAGTAGTTATCCTAAAAAGGTAACATCCACTGCATGTAGTTGATGAAGTGGGTTGTAGCTCAGAAAAACCGAAGCTAAATCCATTATGGTGCAATCCTAATTCAAAGATGTACTTGCTGGAGATGGTCAGGAATAGCAACCTCTTCTGCTGATTGAAGTGACCTTAGCCAGATGAACTGGCCTTATGCCAGTATAACCTTCTTCTAATGGCCAGTTTCAAAGGCCAGCTACCAGAGAAATCTGCTGGTACAAGTACTCTGCTGACTGAGATTGGATGGCAGCAAAATAAAAAGAGGATGAAGAAAGGGTGAAAGAAGGTGAGTTATGCCATATCAAAATGTGTGCCACCCAAGAGACACAGCCACTATGCTGGCATAAAAATAGGCCAACAAATCATACCTCAATTTAAAAAACTCTGGAAGACACCAGTTAAACTCCAAGTAATTACTACAAATAACACCACAAAAAGAATGAGATAAATGGGTGTTGAAGTGACAACAAATGTGAAAGCCTATGGAGCCGTACCAGAAGAACTCACCTATGTTTAGAACTATTAAGTAGAGCACCTGAGCTCTTCCACACTACATTGTCATAGTACTATGATTCCACTCTAACTTCATAGGGACATGTCATGGAATCCTGTCATGTATAGTTTGGCGAAGCACTAGAGTTCTCTAAATGAGAGTTCTGTTTTTCTCCCTAAACTGCAAATCTGAGAAATCCATAGGATGGAAGTATGACACATAAGACTTCATCACACTCAGGTGCTGAAGCCAGGTGACAGCGAGGAGATTTGCCATGCAGTATGGCAAATCCATGGGGCAGCAGAGAAAACTGTTGCCCCATGCCTTGCATCACCCGCTGCGCTGCTTTCCCCATCACATGGGGGGAAAGGTTCTCCACACAGTTTCCCTACTTTATTTTCAATGAGAACACAAGATGGCTCCCATATTCTCTGGTAGTATCCTAGCGCATTGCCAGGACACTTCCTTTATGGAACCCCACCAGAAGTAGCCTTACATCATATGATGGGCTCTGTCAGGCTTTGTTGGGGAAGTGCCTTGGAAGCATCCTAGAATGCTTACCAAAGTCCATATGATGAGGTGGTTAGAGTAAAATCATAGCACTATAATTATGCAGTGGCAAAGGGGACTTAATTTTGAAGGTACCATAAGGCTCATTGAATTGAATCCTATTGTATAGTCTCAACAAGGGCTATGGTGTTAGCTACCTTGTCACATGGTAGCCAGAATTGATTCACATCATTGGGGGTGTGGGAAACCCAGAGCACACACCCCGCATCACCCGGCTCCAGTTAAGGGCAAGCCCATGGGAGGAAGCATCAATTGCATGGTTTCCCCTTTGGCTTCCTATGGCAACATGGGAAGACTCCCATGTTGCCGCAGTGACAGCATGCTCTGGCTCTGCCCTACTTCACCCATGGAGCCCCACCAGTGTCGTTTGATGGGAGCTGGCGGGCTCTGTGGATGACCTGGGCTAAACCAGACTTACCACTGAATTTAGCCCTTTGTGATGAACCACCACAGAGATTAAGATCCTCTGTGGAGGTCCTGCTCTCTGTCCCACCATTGTCACAGGTGCGATTGGTGGGGACGAGAGAGAGGGATTTCTCGGTGATTGCGCCCCAGCTATGGAATTCCCTTCCTCGAGAGATCTGATCAGCCCCCTCCCTCCTGTCCTTCAGCAGGGTGGTAAAAACTTGGTTGTGGGAACAAGCTTTTGGGACAGTTCAATAAAGCAGCAATAGGAAACCTTACCAGGCGAATTAGATTTGATGTGGATGATCGAGGTGGTCTTAAACAGTGTATTTTAATGCTGAGATAAATGTTTTTAATGTTTATGTATGCATATAATGAATTCTTATCCCAGCATTGAATGTTTGCCATATATATGCTGTGTGGAATATAAATGTTTTAAATAAATAAATAAATAAACAAACCAATCTCTGAATAAGAAGTCAACACTTTAGTAAATCCAACTGATTGCAGATGACTAATTCTCTCACACCAGAAGTGACTTGCAGTTTCTCAAGTCACTCCAGACACACACACACACGCACGCACGCACGCACACACACACACAAACGGACTTGCTGTATTTGGGAATACGAAGTGAATTCAGGTTGGGTTATTTTACTGCAAAGGTAGCAATCAAAGCTACTCCTCTGAATAAAGAAAAACAGGAAACTGAAGAAGTCTCCTTTCCTTTGAGTTACAGTCTGATTTATTAGTGTAGCAACGGTGGCTAAATATAACTGTTTTATAGGATGCTTGTCATCTTCTCAACATATCTTGGATTCCTGGTTAAGAGTGGAAGGTAGCCAAAGATTATCTGTGCACGGCAGTGACTGCTGAATAAGGTACAAGAGTAGCATCAATTAGAACTTTGCTCATCTCTCTTTCCTTGCAAAAAAGATACATAGAACCAGGTTGTGAGAGTGGGTGCACATGCTGATAAACATCTTTATGCCAACTTCCATGCTTTCTTGCTCTGCTTTTCTATTCATTTGCCTGTGAGGGAGGTTTATGGAGAATAATGAAATAAAGGCCAAAGCCCAAAGAAAGCTGATTCATCCCCAACCCAGGGCCAGCGGCCGGCTCCAAGCAGAGCTGTAAAATCAATCTGTCACTGCTCACCGCATTATAGATCAGAGGAGAGATTCTGACTGCAGTGAGCGAGGCTGCATCTTGCTGCCATATGGGTCTCTCCTTTCTTGCCAGATCTGGATGGAAAAGAAAGAAATGTGATGATGGCTATGATCAGGATGGATTGATTTAAATCAAGGGAGTCGAAAAAGCTAGGAGAAGAGGCAGATTTAAATCATGTTTCTAACTTTTTAATCTGTATATATCCAGAGCAATCATGCATACGTATTGATTGCACTGACAAACTAAGTAGGACATTTATATAGTACCAAGAAACATAATTCAGATGCGTTGGTCATGCTTTTTGCACTAGTGACAAACTGCTTAGGAGAACAATTTTGAGATTTCTGCTTGATTCTTTATATACATAATAATAGTAAGCAAGATCACTAACCTGAAGACGAAGTCCCTGGAATTTTCAAAGAGAACATCTTTCCTCATTATATGGGCAGTAATTTTATTGTTCCTTGAATGAGAATCATAGAATCATAGTATCCTAGACTTGGAAGAGACCTTGTGGGCCATCCAATCCAACCCCCTGCCAAGAAGCAGGAAAATCACATTGAAAGCACCCCTGACAGATGTCCACCCAGCCTCTGTTTAAAAGCCTTCAAAGAAGGCGCCTCCACCACACTCCAGGGCAGAGAGTTCCACTGCTGAACAGCTCCCACAGGAAGTCAAATATTCACGATTTGTTCTGAAAATTCACACATGTTTGCCTTGTTTCCATTTTTTATACAGAAAAATGGGTTTTACTTCAATGGACTTACTGGAATATCATAGACTCAGTTTTAGTATGGCTGGTGGGAATGAGAGAGAGGGTCTTCTCCGTGGTCACCCACACTTCTAGAACTCCCTCCTTAAAGAAATAAAGCTGACCACTTCCCTCCTCTCCTTCAAAAAACAACGGAAGGCCTACTTATGCTTACTAGTATATGGAGAGGAGGAGGATTAGATGGTTGAGAGATCACTGCCAGGCCTCTGGTTGAGATTTGAGTTTTCCTGGTCCACTTCAGCCCAGTGACCTCATTTGACTACATAATCAACCCACACCGTTTTGTGAACCCTTGCTGGCTGTTGTAAATTAATGTGGATGTTTTGTTTAGAGTTTATATTGTTATATAATTTTGTCTAACTACTTGTAGTTTAATTTATTGATGTTAGGTTTAATTTACTGATGTTAGGCTTTAATTTGATGTAAAATTTTAATATGATTTCCATAGGTGGTAATTTTATGTCAGCGTTTGTTTGTTTTATGTAGACATTGAATGTTTGCCGTTGTATGTTGGAATCCACCCTGAGTCCCCTTGGGGAGATAGGGAGGAATACAAATAAAGTTATCATCATCATCATCATCATTCCTAGACTTTACTTACTTACTTTACTTACTTTATTTACTTAGTCCTAGACATTACTATCATATTCATACCATGTTCTTAAACTCTCAGCAAGGAGGAATGATATATCAATGAGGTATTTGTATGATTGTAAACAACATCCAAGGAAAGCAGGGAGCATATTCTTGATTTGTGCCCTCTCCTGAAGCACTAGTGGTGGTGGTGGTGATGGCGTGTGTGCGTGTGTGCAGGGGGTGGGGCACATGACACCGGGACCAGAGCTCCTTCAGATCCACCTTCCCTTCTATCTGTCTTGTAGACCATGATGGAAACAGCCTATCACCTTTCTCACTGACTCCTCTGTGAACTGCATGCTTCTGGAGAGAAAACCAAAAGACCTATGGAAAATGATACCCAAGGCTTATGGCATTGTGAAGGATGAATGGCACCCCACAGGGAGATGATAATGCATGGCAAGCTTAAACAGGATTGTAGGATATCTGTTATTGTTAGCAGTAACAGATATCCTAGAGCAGAGCTTTCCAAACTGTGTGTCATGACATGTCAATGTGTTGGCTGCAGTGCGTAGGTGTGTTGCACAAACATGACAAGAAATCTCTGTGTGAAATAAAGAATAAATCATATTAAAATATATAAATGAAAGGTTTTAATGAAATACGTTGTGACCCTGTACATTTTGTTACTACAGTGTATGCACGTGTCCATATTTTTACAAGCTCTGCTTTACAGATCACATCTAAATATTAAGAGGTACTACTTTACTATAAGAAAAATGGAATATACAGTAAAATAGACTGCCTCAGAATATTGATGGACTCTACTTTTTTTTGAAGTCTCCAAAAAGAGATTTAATTGACATCTTTGAGGTGTGTTCTAATTGTACTGTGCATTCCTGCATGGCAGGGGAGATTGGATTAAATGGTTCATGCAATCCTTTTCAGCTTTTAAGAATATATTATTCTATTCTGTTTCAATATTATTGCAAATCAGGACATTTTAAGGGGAATGTTGGGAGAAGTAATTAATCTAATGTAAAATAAAAATAGTTTTTTTAAAAAAGAATCTTTTTAATTTTTCAAAAGCCACTTTGACAGTAGCAATGTGTAGAAGCTTGACATAAAGTGGACACAGGGTATCCTTGTATTTTACTGTACCTAGAGCAATGCTCTCTTTGAAGATATATTTCTCTGCTTCAAAGACTGACAGCCCAAATCTTTAGAAAAAGAATAAGAAGGGATAATAAAAACCTTGAAGTTTCTGATCGGAATGTGCAACCTAGACACTAGACTCAAGAGGCACACAGGTTATCTGGTAACAGTCTTTCTGCTATGATGAGATATACTGTGCTTTCATTTAAACTATTGTGCTTCTTTTACCTATACATTCATAGAAATGAATGCATGAATATTTTTCATTTTAATGCAAATTTGTTACTCTTCCATACTTTAGGTGACATCTTTCTTATTTTTTAATGATGATTTTAAAATGGCCACTCTAATTGGACCTGGTTGGTTGTCGAAGTTTTATTAGTTGATGCATCTGTTGCTTACATCGTGTTTAAGTTACTGTAATGCAGTCAACATGAGACTGATTTCAGAAGGTGTTCAAAAACATTGATAGCCCTAAAGAGTTTCAGCCACATGGTTTACTAGCAAGCACACCACTCCCTTGTTGCAAAAGCTCCAGTGGATGCTTGTCCATTTCCAGGCACAATTCCAAGTGCTGGTTTTATTTATCATGTCAAAAACGAATTGAGGGTACAGTTAAAGTGTATTTTAAACACAAACAAAGTTGAAAACTTGGAATTATACTAAATGTCCTTTGAGCAGTAGCTGGCCACTTGGAGTGCCTCTGGTGTCACTGTGAGGAGGTCCTTCATTGTGGATGCGGCAGGGCCCAGGTTGCATTGTAGTAGATGGCCTGTGGTTTGCTCGACTCCACACTCACATGTTGTGGACTCCACTTTGTAGCTCCATTTCTTAAGGTTGGCTCTGCATCTTGTGTTGCCAGAGCACAGTCTGTTCAGCACCTTCCAAGTCAGCCAGTCTTCCATGTGCCCAGGAGGGAGTCTCCCGTGTGGCATCAGTCATTGATTGAGATTCTGGGTTTTTATCTGCCACTTTTGGATTCTTGCTTGCTGAGATGTTCCTGTGAGTTCATAAAGTCGTGGTGGACCTTGCTGACTTCACCCCTCCCTTCCAAGGCATCAACAAGCAGAAGAAAGAAGAACAGGATGTTTGGAACTTGGATGAGGGTAAGAAATGCTTGGGTCAACCCTGCTATTGTAAAGCTGGTGCTGTGTTTACTGATGCTGACTGAGTCTGAAAAATGCCTTCATAAATCATATTTTCACTGTGGATGATATCTCTTTCAATTACCCAGATATTCTCATGTGTGGAATTACGTCAAAATTAATAAAAAGCTGGGTTTTGTACAGACATCCTACTTCTGTGCCTGTATGGCTGACGTATTCATTGGACCAGGGCAGTGCTGGTATGTGCTCAGAACTTGATTGCTTTGAACGTGGAGCAGGCTGAAGGCAGCTCTGCTGTGAGTTGTTCATCTCTAGATCACTGACAATTTACCACTAAGAACTTCTGACTCCTGAGGGTTTGACAGTAGTAAATATAAAAGGCCTCTCTTTCTCCTGAATTGGATCCTAAAATCAAGAAAGCTTGGGGTGAGGGAGTATATTTGGTTCTCAACCTTTCTAATGCCGCAACCCCTTAATATAGTTCCTCATGTTGTGGTGACCCCCCCCCCCCATCCATAAAATTATTTTTGTTGTTACTTCATAACTAATTTTGCTACTATTATGAATTTTACTGTAGGTATCTGATATGCAAGATGTATTTTCATTCACTGGACCAAATTTGGCACAGATACCCAATATGCCCAAATTTGATAATGGTAGAAATGGGAGGGGGGATTGATTTGTCATTTGGGAGTTGTCATTGCTGGAATTTATAGTTAACTTACAATCAAAGAACATTTTGAACTCCACCAGTGATGGAATTGAATCAAACTTGTCACACAGAACTCCCATGACCAACAGAAAATACTGGTAGGGTTTGGTGGGCACTGATCTTGAGTTTTGGAATTGTAGTTCACCTACATCCAGAGAGCACTGTGGACTCAAAACAATGATGGATCTGGACCAGACTTGGCATAAATATCAATATGCCCAAATGTGAACACTGATGTAGTTTGAGGAAAATAGACCTTGACATTTGGGAGTTGTGGTTGCTTGGATATATAGTTCACCTACAATCAAAGAGAATTCTGAACCCCACCAACGATAGAATTGGGCCAAACTTCCCACACAGAACCCCCATGGCCAACAAAAAATACTGTGTTTTCTGATGGTCTTTGTTGACCCCTCTGACACCCTCTGGCGACCCCCCAGAAGTCCCGACTCCCAGTTGAGAAACACTGTGTTAAAGTATTTGTGTGTCAGTTCCTCTTCTGATATTGAAAAGATATTCTTGGACCTGTGAACCGAGTATATCATGTGCCAAAAAGGGATCTTGTTCACTTAGCCCTGCGGTCATCATCCTAAATATCCCTTTTATCCTTGGGTAAAGTTGAATTTTGCGGATCAACAAGGAACTGGAAAGTCTGCCTGCCCCTGATTTGAACTCCATACTTAATGTCAATTTCTGCTGTTTGGCAGATTTGTTTATGGGCATGTGTGTAAAATGGTGCTGAATTCATATTCATTTGCATGTTCGACTGGCCTTAATAGCCTCATCACAATCTAAAATTAGATTCAGCAATCAGACATAGCAGATGCATATGGACCATGCTGAATCGATATCATATACACTGTTTGAGATGCAGTGTGAAGTCCTTCTCATTGCATGATTTATTTATGTATTTATTGAAGTTTTTCATATACTACCCAGCTGGCAAACGCTCTCAAGATGATTTATAAATATAAAAGCACAAAAACAGTCAATACAAAGTGATTAGATATATACATTCTCGTGCTCAGGTACCTTTACTGTATTTTGCTTTGCATTCCTATAGTGAGCTGAAATTACCTTTATGGATCTTGACCACTCAAAGGATGCAAGTTACATTTTTTAAAATCCAAAGTGGAAAATTTGTTCATTTTCAAAAGTGGCATTTGAATCAGTGCTGGCATTTTGTATAGGAAATAAGGCGACAACTAATTAGGCATTAAACATGGGCACAATTTCCTTTTCTATCCATTTAGAAGTGATATATCTAAGACTCAAAATAAAGTCTTAGTGCTTATTGTAAAAACACTCAGACTTGGAAGAAGTATATTCAATCTGTACCATAGAAATGGCAACTCCTCAGCCACAAAATAATTGGGTAAGATAGATCACAGTGAGAATGAACTAAGTAAAATTGTGAAATTGTGTAAAATATGTTTCAGAAATGAAATACTTCTACATTATAGGAGATGATGGTAAATTATGTTTAAGAAATATAATACTTCTAAATTCTAGACATTTTTTCATTAGCAAAATTTCTTAGTGAGTATACTTACGATTAGAGACAAGTAGCCCGGTTATATCCTTAGAAGCAATCCCCAGAAAAGTCCATTTCAGACTTCAGATAACTGGGACTCTTTGCTTTTTGACAGATTAAAGTGTTTTGATCTCAAGGACCTGAAGTCCTTTCTATCACAAATATAAAGATCTATGATACATTCTTAAAAAAACAAATAAACCCCAAAACAAAACCCTTCCCATCTGTACTGCCAAATGCATTTTGGAAAAATCCACATTATAGCTGTTTTCCATATAATAATTCAAGACTGAGTCTCATGAGAAAAAGGTGGCAATCTAAATTGGACATCTTAAACTTGATTCAATATAAAGTGATTGAAATTCAGCCTTTAAATATTTACTCTTTGATTTAAACACTCAAAGGTTGGTAGTGGCATCTAAAGGCATACATTATTGTTATGCCTGCATATGCCAATTTTTGTTCACTATAGATGTTGGCGTTCACTGCTTCCACAGTTACCACAATTTCCCCTGCACCTAGAGCACTAAAGCCCCTTCACCATAGGTGTTCCATGCCTATGGTGAGGGAGTGGGGAAACTGAGGAAGAATCTGGCTATGTTCTTGTAGCCAGATATGAAATGGCCTTAGCAGTTTTAGTCACTGAGATCTCTGAAGAACCCTAATAGATCACAGAAGATAATATAATTATTTCACATCTGGCTAATGAGACAGTGAGATCCCTCCACTCTCCTCCAGACACAAAACAACTCTGTGATATGTCTACAGCTCAATGGCTCAATGTATGCAGTGATATGGCTGTATCTTAATGGCTCAACATTGCATGCAGAGCTACTATGCAATGTTGACTCATGCAGGATTGCAGCTAATTTTGCCTCTCCCCCCCCCCCCCGCTATGCTTATTTTGTTTTTTTAAAATCACAAGCTCTGCTGACCTATAATATGAAAAAATGGAAACTTTGGTAATCTCTTATTTTAAAAACCAAACAAAATGAAGCAAAACTGTTTATCAGGATTTCCATGCTACACAGCAAATCTGGTATGGTAATGATATCCAAACCATGAATGTGTAAAACACACACACAAAACACAAACACACACACACACACACATGAAGTCAGTCCCATGAACCAACTGAGGTTCAACTATGGTCTACAATCCATATAAATAAAAATGTAATGTTTGTTTGTGGGATTAACATAACTCAAAAACCACTGAGTGAATTGACACCAAATTTGGACACCATGCACCCATCAGGCCAATGAGTGACCATCACTCATAAAAAAACTGAAAAACACAGTGCAAGGGACTTAAAAAGGCAATAAATAAATAAAATACATTACAACGCATGCACAAAAACACATATATACACAAACACACATATATACACTGTGCTGTCGCACGCTGGGCCTGTGCATAAGACTGTAGACAGGACATAAATTCTGTGTGCCCAACGGGATGCCGGGGCTGCCTCAAATTAAAGGCCCTTGGACCTCCCCAAAGCAAAGTCTTTAGATTGCTTAAAGGTTCAACAAAGTTCTTTATTAATGAAAACAAACAGGTATTTCAAGGCTTTCTTAACAGTCTATTGGCTCTTTCAATCTTGTCCACAGGGAACAGGCACTATCTTCATGACTGGTATTTTAACTAATGGGGAAATCCTTAACTTCTAATCTGGGCAGTCTTTCTTTGCCTCTGTTGGCGTGGAGCCCCTACAACCGGTACCAACTGCGTCTGGCTTCCGCGGGTGACCCTTACCAAGCAGAGCTTTGTAGACTTCAAGGGAAAAAGGAGTTCAGGTTTCGATGATGGCTGGCTGAAGTCCTTGAGCAAAGGAGCTGTAAGGCTGTATGATCCTCGGCCAAGCTGTGGGGCTGTATCTCCACGGCCAAGCTGCAGAAGACGAAGCTTTCTACAGGAGCTCTTGAAATGATGTCCTGCATGGAAGCTTCTCTGTGTGGACTGAACCCAAACTGGCTCCTATTCCCTCCAAAACCCAAAGGGGGCAGGACCAGGGAACCTAACTATAATTGACAGGTGGCTTGCCCTATGATTGCAGCCAAAAGAAGCCACCTATCTGCAGAGTCCCTGAAACTTAGGACTATAACAAACATTAAATGCAAAGCAAACAAAATTGGAGCTCCTGGTGCAGTTGTACCTGCACATACATATATACACACACTTATACACACACAAAGCACATATACACAGACTGGGCCACAGCAATGCAGGGGAGGGGACGGCTAGTATACAAATACAAATAAATAAATTAAATAAAAACACTGAAAAACACAGAAGAAGATATTTTAAAAGCCACACACACACACACACACACACACTACAATGCATGCACAAAACCACATATATACACACATATATACACAGACTGGGCCACAGCCTGTGTATATATACACACATATATACACACAACACATATATACACAGTCTGGGCCACCACGTGTGGCAGGGGACAGCTAGTGGCTGATAAAACCATTAGATTAGCCAGCCTGCTTGCTGTAAGAATTGTCAGATTGTTATGAAGCCACAATATAAATCTAATGGCCTACATTTGGCTTTGTGCATCATATATCATGGCTTTGTGCATCATATATACAATGTTTGACATGGGCATGCTTATGTGATCTTATCAAATTCCCTCTAAATTTGTTTTTTACTTGTACAAACTAAAAGGGAAAGAGGAAAGGAAGAGAGAGGAGCAATTCCTCAAAAACTGCTGCATATATTTGTGAGTTTCTCCATCTGTTGCTTGTGTATACATTTATGAAAGGCAACTGGGTGAGTTTGTTTGTACAGCTGTTGAAAATGAAAGGAAGTTGCTACAAATCCTACAAATATGACATTCAATGACATAGGATAAGTCCATGGGCAAAAAGGAGAAATTGTTCCCTTAATGTGTCACGGAACTCTTTTATTTTAATTCAACCATTATAGCCATTCTTCAGTGTCTCCCGCGGCCACCACCATCAACATAGACCTAACCGTGGTCTTACTCTCATTTGCTATTGAGAAGGAGGAGATGATGACTTTGTAACCTCACCTTCTAAAGTCAGAGAAGCAGGTGTGATTGTATTCTTTGCTCTCCCCTTTTCCTTCTTCCATGGGATTGGGATTGGGCAATGTAGGAGGGTGTTCAGCAACTCTGACTGGCTGGAGCCAGGAAGATTTGCCCCTTTACAAACGGGCCTCACTAAGCTCCTGGAGACAGTGTGGGCATTTTAATCTGCTAAAACTCATTGCCCAAACTGCTAGGGCTAATGTCCATTTAGCAACTAGATACATGTTATATATATGCGTTACTGGGAGCTAATGTCCACTAGGCTGATGAGGCAGAGTAAGATCAACTTAGGCAAAGCCAAGAGGTCACTTGAGAGGGAGTCAACTACATTTATTTATTTATTTATTTAT
Source organism: Anolis sagrei (assembly GCF_037176765.1). Classification (NCBI taxonomy): domain Eukaryota; kingdom Metazoa; phylum Chordata; class Lepidosauria; order Squamata; family Anolidae; genus Anolis; species Anolis sagrei. Next base: position 165,432,242 of record NC_090025.1, read on the forward strand.
TTTACCCAACCCTTCTCAACCCTGAGGGGAAATCAGAGCAGCTTCACATGTCGGCAATAATTCAATGACATACAAACATACAATTAAATAAACGTCTATGTTAAATACACAGGATTAAAACATCAAACAATTACATAATTATTAAAATCACATCATCCAATATCATAGTCCAGAACCATTCCAGTTGTCATTGAACAGATTCTACATTCATTTATTGCACTACAGTTACTCTCCAAAAGCTTGGTCCCATAGCTATGCTTTAACTTTCTTTCTGAAGGCTAGGAGGGAAGGAGCTGATCAAATATCACTGGGGAGGAAGTTACACAGCCAAAGGGCCATCACTGAGTAGGCCCTGTCTCTTGTCCTTGCCAACTGTGCCTGCAAAAGAGGTGGGACTGAGAGCAGGGCCTCCTCAGATGAGCTTAACCTCGGAAATGGTTCAAAGAAGGAGATACATTCAGACAGGTATCTAGCAATTTATTACCCAGTTTTCTGCCTCCCAAATATACCTTGTACTTCTGTGCAATTTAGACAGAGATAAGTAAGCATAGACATGTGAAGTTTTGGGATAAAACTGGAAAATAGAGAAAATGGATTTTGGAATATTGTCTTTAAAAATGTTTGAGACAAAGTAGTCATCTACTTACTCCCCCAAATGTTGTTTCTGAACATGATTTTAACAGGAAGATCTTTATGTAAGGCAGTGGTTCTCAACTTTCCTAATGCCGCAACCCCTTAATACAATTCCTCATGTTGTGGTGACCCCCAACCATAACATTATTTTTGTTGCTACTTCATAACTTTAATTTTGCTACTGTTATGAATTGTCATCTGATATGCAGGATGTAGTTTCATTCACTGGACCAAATTTGGCACAAATACCCAATATGCCCAAATTTGAATACTGGTGAGGTTGGGTGTGTGTGTGTGTTGATTTTGTCATTTGGGAGTTGCAGTTGTTGGGATTTATAGTTTACCTACAATCAAAGAGCATATGTAACTCCACCAACAATGGAATTGAACCAGTCTTTGGCACACAGAACTCCCATGACCAACAGAAACTACTGTAAGGGTTTGGTTGGCATTGACATTGAGTTCACCTACATCCAGAGAGCACTGTGGACTCAAACAATGATGGATCTGGATCAAACTTCGCATGAACACGCAATATGCCCAAATATGAAAACAGGTGGAATTTAGGGAAAATAGACCTTGACATTTGGGAGTTGTAGTTGCTGGGATTTATAGTTCACCTACAACCAAAGAGCATTCTGAAATGCACCAATGATAGAATTGCGCCAAACTTCCCACACAGAACCTCCATGACCAACAGAAAATACTGTGTTTCCTGATGGTCTTTGGTGACCCATCTGATGCCCCCTCGTGACCCCCCAAGGGTCCCAATCCTTGGATTGAGAAATTCTGATGTAAGACAATGTATAATATTAGTTTATTGCAATTCCTTCTGTTGGTAACATTTTCTCATTTCTTTTTATGAGAATGAATGCATGATGTCTGCCTGACATATGGAAGACTAAAGGAGACAAAATAATTTTTGCTAGTTTCTTGTTTCTAATAAAAGAAAACTTTTCTTAAACGACCTCATAGCTCAATTTCTAAAGAAATAAAATAAAAAGGGAATCCAGTTTGTAAGAATTGTCTGGCTTAATTGTATTTTAATACACCAAACAAGATAATTTTGTGTCAAACAAAGCTGTAAAATTGTATCACATGATGTATTTCTATGCTTCTAAAATAAGAAGCTTTCAACCCATAAAGCATGTAATATCACATCCCCCTGACTTTTTTTCCTGGAAGTTTCTACTTCTTCTTTTTTAAAGACCATAGGAGGAAAATCCATTTTTCAGCCGATATATATTTCTCTTTCCCCATTAAGTGAATCTGCACATCATAAAAGCAAGTTCAAATTACAGTTCAGGTCATTCCTTCTTATGTTAAAGCATGATATAATGTAGTTAAACCTTCATTATTGGCAAAACAAATTAATCATTTGTAACTGGTTATTCCCAAAGTCTGAATAAGCCTGGTTAGCAAGCACATATTTTCACAACTATTTTCTTAGAATGTATATGTTCTAAAAATAAATATATAAAAACTGTATGATAAAATGGGCTCAAAATTTAAGACCAATTCAAATGAGGGAGTGGGAACAGATGTGGAACAAAAAATTAAAATATACATATGCAACGGACTTAAAAGAAAATTGGATAAAAATGTTCCACAGATGGTATACCACACCGAAACAACTTGCTAAAATGTATAAAACAGTTTCTGATAAGTGTTGGAAATGTTCAGAACAAGTGGGTTCCTTCTACCATATGTGGTGGACTTGTAAAGAAGCAGTAAAGTTTTGGAGGGTAATTCATGAAGAGACGCAAAAGATTTTAAAAAGAACTTTTACAAGAAAACCAGAGTATTACTTGTTAGGCTTTACAGATTTGGATTTACAATTGATGGAACAAGAGGACAAACTTTGTACATATATTACGACCGCCGCTAGAATTGTTTTTGCTAGAGAGTGGAAGCAAGGCACAGTACCACCCATACAGGATTGGGTGGAAAAAATTAGAGAAATAAAGGACATGGACAAATTGACTTTTTTGTTGAAGAAAAATACAGGCATGATAATAAAAAGAATGAATTGGGACAATCTTCATGACTATCTGGACAATTTGCGAAAATAAGAAACAAGAGAGACAATTTTATTATTTTTAATTAAAAAAATTATATTTTTGAACAATAAGAATATTTTCTCCAAGAAGATGGAATGGAAGTTACCCTTTTTTGTGTGTGTATGGATGTATTTTTGTAGTTTGTTTGTTTGTGTGTGTGTGTATAGATAGATAGATAGATAGATAGATAGATAGATAGATAGATAGATATAGGGTTTTATTTAGGATATCCTTTTTATTTTTTACTTTATTGGCCTTTCTCTTTCTCTTTCTTTCTTCACTTTCCTGTATCTTATTGTTCTCACTCTTTCATTGTATTCTATATAAAATGTAATAAAAGTTCTTTATACACACACACACACACACACACACACAAATACATTGTGTGTCTGTCTGTCTATCTATCTGTGTCTGCAGGACATATGCACAAGATGGAGATATCCCATATATACACACATGTAAAAGTCAACATCATGTATGTCAATGTAAGTTTTCAAGGCTAAAATTATGGATTTTGATATGACCCATGGATAAGTCATGGGCTGTTCTACAAGGAGAGTAAAGTACCAATGCTGACTCAGAAGGGCAGCTCCCCCTGGCCACCAGTGCCATTTCTCCATCCAGGCATTCAAAATGGCACCATGATTAAGATAGCAGATGGGTCAGTGTTTCTTTTTTTTTTCCTGGACAGACTAAACACTTACCTGAATACCTTTTCTTTATAAAAGTTAAGATACATTACTTATGTAGACCTGTGGATAAGTTAAAAACAGGTTTTTTTTGGATGATTTTTGACTTAAATTACTACAGTTATACATGAGTACATAAAGTATATTATCCATAGCCATTCACATTTTTTCTGGTGCAAGAGACAACATATATATCTATATATCTACCTAAATACAGTGAGGAGTACATCTAATGAATGTATGAATGTGAGACATAAACACTGAGTTCACCAAACTGGGTAGATACTAGTCTTGTGTATTCGTATGGACTCGCTATCTGTTTGTATTTGTCCTATTCGTATGGCCCCATTTCCGTTCCTGTCTGCTGCGCCTATACAAATTGAAAATTTTTGGACCTTGGCAGCAAAGCACCAGACACTGTCAGAACCTATGGCCAAGCGCACTGCATGCCCAGCTATAGACCCTGCCAGCCGGGCCTATGAGTGTTGAGTGCTCGGCTGTATGCTGGCAGGGCCTACAGCTGGCACACCAAAAATCTGCCAAAAAAATGACTATCACCCCCTCTTTTGTTTGGTTGATGTTTTTGTTCCCAATGGGGTTGTACCATTCCATGCCATCCGCATGGATGGAACTGTATGGAAAGACGAAATATACAAATAACATGGTAACTGGGCTCCAGGTAAAGGTAAAGGTTTTCCCCTGACATGAAGTCCAGTCATGACCAACTATGGGGTGTGGTGCTAATCTCCATTTCTAAGCCGAAGAGCCGCTGTTGTCTGTAGGCTCCTCCAAGTCATGTGGTCGCATAACTGCATGGAGCACTATTACCTTCCTGCTGGCACAGTACCTATTGATCTACTCACATGTGCATGTTTTCGAACTGCTAGGTTAGCAGAAGCTGGGCTGACAGCAGAAGCTCACACCTCTCCCTAGATTTGAACCTGCGACCTTTCAGTCAACATGCTCAGTAGCTCAGCGCTTTAACCCACTGTGCCACCTTGGGCTCCTAGATACTAGTGTTGTGTGCCTTCATTTCTGAATTACGGTGACTAAGGCAAACTTATTGCAGGATTTTCATGGCAAGATTTTTTCAGAAGGGGTTTGCCATGACATTGCTTTGAGGCTGAGAGAGTATGACTAGGCCAAAGTTACCCAGGATTTGAACTTTTGGACTCCAGGGTCCTAGTCCAACACTCACACCACTATGCTACACTAATTGTCTGGGAAAATAAGGCTTTTGAAAAACTTATATACTGTGTGTATTCTTCTGGTTGTTTCTACGTAATTAGTCCTGTGATACCTTCTTGGGGCCAACTCTAAAGCATGAAATCCATTATGCAAACTTTCAAAGCTTCCTTCTTCATCAAACAAAGGTATTATACAGGAGAAAATGGTGATAATGATAGTGTCACAGGCTTATATTCAGCCTGAGGTGTTGTCAGTTAAGACGGCATTGAGGGATTTCAGTGCAGGCAGAGTCACTCCCGTTATTGGCCTTGTGAGAACTAGGGATGAAGAGCAATAAAAAGAAAGACAGGTGCTAAAATGTCAACTCTGTTAGCAACAATAGAGTAACTTCTCTTGAGATCTCAAAAAAGTTTTCTGTTACTAATGGAGTTAACATTTTAGTATTGCCTTTTATTGCTCTTTGTCCCTAGCCCTCACAAGGCCAATGACACAGAACATCCATCAGGAAATTATACATGAAATCCAAATTGATTCATATGTGTGTAACCATAAGTGTGAACTTGAGGATAATTCTCCTAGTCAGCTGATGTACTTGAATGTTAAAGACATACCTACCATTTATGATTCTGAGTGTAGTAAGAATGTTTCTGAGAACCTTTTTTTTTTTCAACTGTATATTCTAATATATTTGGGTGGTACTTACAGTTTGTTCTTGTAGAGATGTAAGATTATCTACAATTGCTAAAATACAACAAATATTTCCTAATAGCTGTCTGCATGTATATATAGTTAGTTTGATCATTAGGAAAAAATAAGCAGCTGCCTTGTGTGGTTGATGCTTCCCAAGGTCTACAGGTTGTTGTAAAACCAGGCTCTTGGGCTACCCACCTTTGTTGGAGGACATAACTGACTGCATTTTTAGTTTTCAAGTTAGCAATTCAGTCAGCTTCTGTATGCAGAATACAGCACTATCTTCTCCTTTGCCTCAGGCAGCAAAGTATCCTGGGATAGCTCTACATGCATGTCTTTTTATGGATATATATAGATTTATCTCAAAAGCAGGAACATTCTTAAGGTCTAGGGCTTGTATGTTCCCTCATGGATGCTTTGAGGACTGCACATAATGTATCTCCCCACAAAAATAAATCCTAGTCTGTTTTCTTGGACCAGTGATGAAGCTATGTTTGTGGGCAGCTCTTCTACTTGCTGGTGTGCATGTTTGAGAACTTCTGTGGGTACTTGCCTCCTTCCTTTTGTATATGCATTCATGGAAGAGATTTGGGTATTGTGGAGGTGTATGGTAGATTTCTCATGGTAGATTTCTGCTGAGCTTGGCAAAGCCATTTTTGGACTTCTTTTCCTCAAATCCCTAGCAGCTGGCTGTAAGGTAAGGTAACCTCTTTCACAGTTTAGGGCTATTTAAAATGCATTATAGACCTCTAGGCAAAGCAGTGCACTGGGCCCTATCTATACCAACACTCATAGCAGCCACTACTGTGGATATAGCCAAGTTCTCACTGGCTGTTTCCCATTCTATGCTGGGAAGACAGGCAGACAAATGTGAGTGTGCTGGAAGAAACAAAGATCATCAGCACTGGAGCAATGCTCCTACGCCATCAACTCCACTGGGTTGGCTACATTGTCCAAATGCCTGATCACCATCTCCCAAAGCACTTACTATATTCCCAACTCAAGAATAAAAAACGGAATGTTGGTGGACAGGAAAATAAATTTAAAAATGGGCTTAAAGCTTATCTTAAAAACTGTGGCAGAGACACTGAGAACTGGGAAGCCCTCACCCTTGAGTGCTCTAGCTGGAGGTCAGCTGTGACCAGCAGTGATGTGGAATTTGAAGAGGCACGGATGGAGGGTGAAAAGGAAAAACATGTCAAAAGGAAGGTTTTTCAAGCCAACTCTGACCAGAACTGGCTTCCACCTGGAAACCAATGTCAGCAGTGTAGGTGTTCAGCCTGTGATTATCTCTTTGCCACAGGTTTCAAAAGAGAAGGATCATGACCAGGACCCTTCAGAGGTTCCCATGGCTGACTTTAATGATCAGGTTTCTGATTATTCTCAGGGATTTGTGAACGCAGATGGTGGCCTAAAAATGCAGTTTTCCAGAGTGAAACTGAGGATTCTGAGATTGCTGGTTCATAAGGCAAAGATGTCTTGAGACAGCCTGATGAGAAACAGGCTGAGGCCGAACAGGCAAGGTTAGATAGAGATAGCGAAAACAATGTACTAATGAGCAAACCGGAGGAGGCAATCTTTGATTGCAAAGGGTAAATCTATCATGAGCACCATCTGGACTTAGGGAGGAGGCGTTCAGCAAGATTAAGAGAAAGAAGGGGCTTGGGAGAGGTTTCCCAAGGGAAATGGAATGCTTTTGCCATGGCTTTCTAAATAAATATAGGGCCTGTGAATCCATGCTCTTCAGTGAGTCCACCTTTAACTTTCATGCCTGATTCCTGTCTTTTTGTTCATGCTAAGATTCGTGTTTATGATGAGATTTTTGTAAGTGTTGTATCCTGATTTCAAGCTGCTGCATTTGGTTTTGTTCAAGTTTGCTCCTGATTCTTTAAGAGACTAAAGGACTATTTTCTGTGGACTTGGTTAATTGGACTTGGGAACTATCCTGTTCTCTTGATGTGGACTTTGCTGGATAACCTTACATTGCTTTATGAATTTTTTTTTGACATTCTAATATTTCCTTTGTGATTCCCTTTTACCTTTTTGGCACTTGCTATATTAATCTTCAATAAACTGCTTTGCTTATTAAAGAACATTGGTGTGTTTGTGGGTTCAGAGATGCTCATCACAGTCTTGGTGTGCAACGCTCAATGTGGAAAAACATGTGGGTCAAGAATAGTCATCTTGAATCCACCATCAAGACCCTCCACTTGGAAGGCCATCATACTCAGAAGAGGGATCGTCTAAATGAAATGCTGTTTTGTTGTTGCTCATTGAACCAGATAATATAGAAAAAGAGTTGTGTTCCCCTGAGAAGGAAGGAAGGAAAGAAAGAAAGTGAGAGAAGAATGGAATAAAACAACAAGATGAACACTTGGAGCTGCTTTCACTTCCCTGTCACTATTTCATTTGTATTCTTGATTATGAGTTAGTCATAGCTTTCAGACAAGCCAACTCTCTGCTACAAGTTGTATTTCTTCTTCTACTACTAATTTAAGGGGGATTTGAATGTGGAGGCAGATGATCAGAAAATCAGACTTAAATTTTGGTTGCTGCATAGATTAGCATGGAGCCCCTATTTTCATGGGTCCCCTGGGCAACTGCCCAGCATAACTTTGTGCTAAGACAGCTCTGTCTGAGTTCAAGGTCTGTCTCCCAGACAAGCTGTTGCCTATTTGTACATGAGGCATGCTTTCCAGCCCAAATGTTGTGTGTATTGTACCATTGCACACAAGGTGCAGGTACTTCCCTGGATGCTCTTGTCTGTTTCCAAGAAGGTAGCAATGGTGCAGTGGCTGTTAAGGGCTGTTGTTTGCCAGCAAGCAGCTGTGTGGGTGACATGTTGTTGCTGTGAACATCCTAGACATGGCTAGCTGCTTTTCCTTCTAGGGGTCAGGATCCCTACCCAACAGTGGTTTTTCAACTGTGGCTTCTCTCCTGCGTGCACCTGCGGTTCATTCTCCAGCTGCCCTGGGGCCTCTGGTTGTTTTCCTCAGTGGCACCACCTCAACCAGCTGTTGCAGAAGGGGGAAGAGCCTTTGGCCAGCTGCTTTTGCTGCTGAGGTGTACCTCACATGCTTGCACCTGAGGAATGGGGGAGGCAGAAGCGTTGCTTTCCAGCTGCTGAGAAAACAGCTGGGTTGAAGGTAAACTCAATAGCTTCTCTGTCAAAAACACTTTCAAAGGCTCACACTCTGCAGCAGCTGGGAAGGACGGTGGCGACCTGCCCAGCAACTGTGGCTTATGTTATGTCCTTTGATGCTGCAAGGGGGAGAGACCTTTTGCAACAGCTGTCGCCTTCATGGCTGCCTTTACGTTTGGTCCACATGTGGGACAGGGTGGGACCTTCCACACAGCCCTATATCCCAGAATATCAAGGCAGAAAATACCACATTATCTGAGTGTAGACTCAGATAACACAGTTCAAAACAGATATTGTGGGATATTCTGCCTTGATATTCTGGGATAATATAGCTGTGTAGAAGGGCTCTCTTCTCAACCACAACTAAAGGCCTTCTCCAGGCCCTCTGAGTCCACTCTGCTGTATATTCCAGTCCAATGCAGAAAATGTGGGATTTTACTCAGTTGTGTGGAAAGGCCCAGAGAGAGCGTGAAAGAGAGAGTTGGGTTTTTGTGAGTTTTCCTGGCTATATGGCCATGTTCTAGAAGCATTCTCTCCTGATGTTTTGCCTGAATCTATGGCAGACATCCTCAAGAGGTTGTGAGGGCTGTTGGAAACTAGGCAAGTGGAATTTGTATATCTGTGGAATGTCCAGGGTGGGAGAAAGAACTCTTGTCTGTTTGAGGCAGATGTGAATGTTGCAATTGGCCACCTTGAGTAGCATTTAATGACCTAGAAGTTTCAAGGTCTAGCTGCTCACTCCCTGGGGGGATCCTTTGTTGGGAGGTGATTAGCCCTGGTGGTTTCTTGTCTGTTTTTAAGTGTTGTTTATGGAATCATAGAATTGGAAGAGACCTCATGGGCCATTCAGTCCAACCCCATTCTGCCAAGAAGCAGGAAAACACATTCAAAACACCCCTGACAGATGGCCAAACAGCCTCTACTTAAAAGCCTTCAGAGGAGCATCCATCACACTCTGGGGCAGAGAGTTCCACTGCTGAACAGCTCTCACAGTCAGGAAGTTCTTCCTCATGTTCAGGTGGAGTCTCTTTTCCTGTAGTGTGAAGCCATTGTTCTGGCGTCCTCGTCTTCAGGGCAGCAAAAAACAAGCTTGCTCCCTCCTCCCTATGACTTCCCCTCACATATTTATACATGGCTATCATGTCTCCTCTCAGCCTTCTCTATTTACTGTTTAGATTTTAGAGGTTTTTTAAAATACTGGTAGCCAGATTTTGCTCATCTGCATGGCTTCCTCCTTTCTGTCGCAACGGTCCCCATGCTTGTGGATTGCAATGGCTTCCCTGTGTAGCCTGACACGGTCGTTGTGAAGAGTGGTCCAGCCTCGCTGTGTTCTCAAAAGAGAGAGCTGTTGCTGAGGTGGCTCTCCCCGCGTGGGCCGTCCCTTGCACCTGTATTCCAACAACCAGCTGTTGCGCCTGCGCATGCGCGGGGAGGCTGGCAAGGTAGCAGCTGTTGCCTCTTGGGGCGCTTAGGAGGGAAAAGGGGGGGGGGTGTCAGAGCTGGGTGCCTCAAAGGCCCCCTGGGGCTTCCCCCGCTGAGAGTTGGAGGCGGGTGTGTGGGAGTGGGGGTGCAATCTCCACACCCAAAATGAAGAGGCGGAAGCTCACAGCAGCCGCTTATCTTCCCCATTTGGAGACACCCCCCCCCTCAAGTTCTTCGCGTAGCCCAATAATTTGCATTATTGCTGCTTTCTCTTCCCGAGACTCTACTCCCCGCATTCCTTCCTTCAGAATGAACCTCTGGGCCCCCCTTTGCCAGGGAGGCCACAGGAGGAAACCCGGTTCCTTGGGCTCCTTTTTGCTTCCCCCCCTCTCCAAAATCCAGCATCCCTACGGCTTGTCTCGCAGGGAGTCGTGAGGGCGTGAGCACCCTCCTCCCAGTTTGCAAATCAGGCAGCCCACGCGGGGGGAGGGTTATGTATGTGTGGGAAAAGACTGGAGAAGGCTTGTGGGTGTGTGTGGGTGTTGGGGGGCTGGTGGGTGTAAAAGGGGGGCGGGCGCGGGGAAGGAAGGAAGGAAGGCGGGCGCGCGCACCACACACACACAAACACACACACGCGCGCACACACTCCATCTCTCCCTCCCTCCAGGCTCCCTCCACGCACGCGCGCAGCCTCCTTCTCCCTCCTTCAATCTCTCTCTCTCCCTCCCTCCCTCTCTCCCTCCATCTATCCATCCCTCTCTCTCAGATCCAGCCCTCCCAGCAGCGATTGCTAGGAATTTGAATGAAGAGTGGTCCTCTCCCGCTGCTGCTGTCATCCTCCTCCTCCTCTTCCTCCTCCTCCTCCTCCTCCTCCCCGATCCCTGACTGGGATGCAAAACCTCAACTTGGAGAAGCAGCATCTCTTGCGAAGAAGCAGGTATGTCTCTCTCCCTCTTCTTCTTCCCCAATGCTTCATGCACAATGGTGTAGCTGGATGCGTATTGCATTACAGTCTCGATCTCACCCACTCTGTTCTGGCTAGCTCATCTCCCCCTCCTCCCAGTGTGTGTGTATGTGTGTGTGTGTGTTGCCTGCAGGAGGAGAAGGATCCGTTCCTTTCCCTTGTCCCTCTTTCTCCACCCCCTCTTTCTTCGATCCCCAGGAAGGAAAAATTAGGTATCTATGGGATAAAAAAAAATGTGGGAAGGAGCCTCTGGGGAAGGCAATACAGGTGAAGGATGGGAGCCCAGAGACTGGACACATGTGTGTTCCAGCTTGCCCCTGCTCCCTCCCTTCTTCCCTTCCTCCCCAATTGAGTTCTTAAGCCTCCTGCGTGCAGCTGTGTTTTGGCTGGATTTCTTTTCCAGGATTTGCAGGAATATTAGCAGCAGGAGGGAGGGCTTGATCTCTCCCCCTCCCCATTTGGTGATGGTGGAGCCTGGTGGTGGCAACAGGAGGAGAATCCCAGCCCTGCATCTTCCTCTGCTTCTGTGTCATCACAGTAAACTTTGGCAGGGGCTCTTTGCGGAGAGAGAGGCGGACAGCGCTTGCTTGTGCGTGGGTTTTGTATTTGGGGTGATGGGGAGAAGCAGTTGGCTGAGTCTTGAGACAGAAGAGGCTTTCTTTCTCTCTGCATGCCTACATGTGTGCCTGCCCGGCATATATATATATATGATATCAAGGTTGACCCAACTGTGTGTTCTGGATGAGATGTGGCCATTTGTACCATGTCAGGCATGGATACCGCTTGGCATGCCTGTACAAGTTGTGAGTGGGCTGTCCAATCCATGCAATATATTTTACATTTTTTTGTCAAGGGGAGGGTGTTTCTGTGGAAACAGGTGGGTATGTATTTTCTAATAGGCAACATCCTCCTTTGGGGCACACGAATCAGAGCGGGGAGCCCTAAAAAACCAGAACATGGGAAGAAGGCAAACAGTTGCAGCACATCCTCATCTCCGGGTGGATACTAGAGCAAAGCGACTGCTGGTAGTATTACAGAGCCGTGGTCTAGCCAGAGAGGGGCATAAATCCAAGTGCCGTTGCAGCCCGACGTGCGCAGGAATAGCTGCTGGGCACACACTTCTGGCAGCCTGCTTGCACATATGTGTGTGTGTGTGTGCAAAAGTGCCGATGTAGGCATTAATACTGAGGGTTTTTTTGTTTGGGTGAGGAAAGGAATGCATGATCTTTATGTCCCACTAATTTTGAATGGTGCCATTTATACGAGTACAGATTTACACTCCAGGAAATCTATGAATGTTGAGTTGCTGTGAGTTTCTGGGCTGTATGGCCATGTAGCAGAAGCATTCTTGTCTAACGTTTTGCCCCATCTATGGCTGTCATAGAATAATAGAGTTGGAAGAGACCTCATGGGCCATCCAGTCCAACATCCTGCCAAAAGGCAGGAAAATGGCATTCAAAGCACTCCCAACAGATGGACACCCAGCCTCTGTTTAAAAGCCTCCAAAGAAGGAGCCTCCACCACGCTCCAGGACAGAGAGAGGAGAGAATGCTTCTGGAACATGGCCATACAGCCCAGAAAACTCATAGCAACCCAGCCATGAAAGCCTTCAACAATCCATATTAAACCTTTATAGAAAAAAACAGTTCCTTTACCCAGATAAGATTTGACTGGTGCAGGCTGTAGAGGGGGTTTATATGCATGCTTGTTGGCATAACATAACTCTGCAGGGCAGTGTATACGGGCTGAGGAAATGGTGAACCTTAGTCAAAGAGTTTGGTAGGATGTCTGCTTAGTAAACAGCAGGAGGAGCCAGGAACTAGGGTACTCCATTTGCCCTGGGCATCATGGGACCATATTTTGGTATTTGTAGTGGTGAGCGAACAGCCCCCTCCTGGTGGATCCAGGAAAAGTGCAGCTTGATGAGGTTGCTAACATTTTTTCAAGTAAAGGCTATTATTTAAACAGAACCTCCCCCCCCCCCCCATTCTCTCCATGATTCCTCACCACCACAGTTCACCTAGTGAGAAGGCCAGGCGATTAAACTCCAGGAGGTAGAGGTTGTGATGGCGATATGATAGAAATCAGAGGGAGGAAGGAAGGGTGGGAGGGTAAAGCAGAGCATGGCTATACATCCTTTCTTGGATTGCCCTATGTGCATCATCAACCCCAGAGATCAGAAGTGAAAAGCATAAAAGGAAGGGGTCCTGTAATATTTTTGGCAACTACCCTGCTAGCCTGTGTGATGCTTGTTTGCTTTAGCTACTTTCCTGAGAGTGGTTACTCAAATTTAGGTGAAATAGACATGCTTATCTGTAATTCGGGGTCTATTAACACTTGCATGATAGTGCACTGGAAATATGAATGGCTTTGCCAAACACCTCAAGTTCGGTATACGTAGACATGTAACTGCTGACAGCCCTGTACAATTTTTAAAAGTTTCTAAATTCAACAATGCATTGCTGAATACAGTCCTTTAATTCTGAATATTGGTGATGAGTATTTTAAAAATGGGGAAATGAATAAATTTATTTTGGAGCCTTCACAAAATTGGTCTGATATTGTCAGTATGCATATGCGAATGTTCGTATTGATCAAAATTTGGACGTTAATTGTAACCATTCCCTGCATTCATTCTGCATTCTAAATATGTTTCTTTTGGAAGTAAATCTTTTGAATCCCCCTCAGTCCCTGGGACATGCTTTTACATGTGAATACTTAATGGAAATTCTCCTTTGTGGTGGTGGGGAGAGAGTACAGCCCTATATATGTCTGTTCAGAAGTATCTTCTAGGGAAATGAGTGCAAGCTTGCAGTCTAATTGGTCCATTAAAACCGTGTAAGAATGTCTTAGTAAGAGTCAGAGGTGGCAGGAGTGAGCATTGGATATGGGTCTAAAACAGAAGGAGCCCCAGATTTTTGTTGTACTACAACTCCCAGGATCCCTCACATTGTCCAAGTTGACTGATACTCCAGGATATCAAAGGCCAACAACGTCTGTGGAGACAAGAGGGGAAGCTACTGGTTTAAAAGAAGTTGGCCCAAGCATCTCTTCTGTCATGGGCTATTTAGGACACTCTAGGTACATCTTTTGTCTGTTTCTAATACCCTACTGGAAAATGGGAACCAATAATGATGGTTATCATAGTATTGATTAAAAGAGAAAAGGAACACTTAAAATATGAATAAATGAATAAGGAGAACAGATGGAGCTTAGTTGCACGGGCTGTAAAAACAGCATTGAATAGTTGCACTATTACTGATACGATGTCTGATGTTCAGCCAGATAATATATTAGGAAAAGAATGGGGAATGTATAGCCCTTTGGATATTGCTGGACTGCAGCTTCACAACTGGAACTTGTAGTTGGGAGAGTTACATTTTCCCATCTCACCATACAGAATCATGGTATCCTTGAGTTGGAAGAGACCTTGTGGGCCATCCAGTCCAACCCCTGCCAAGAAGCAGGAAAATTTAATTCAAAGCACCCCCGACAAATGGCCATTCAGCCTTTGTTTAAAAGTCTCCAAAGAAGGAGCCTCCACCACACTCTGGGGCAGAGAGTTCCACTGCTGAATAGCTCTCACAGTTAGGAAGTTCTTCCTAATGTTCAGGTGGAATCTCCTTTCTTGTAGTTTGAAGCCATTGTTCCATTTTACTTTAGTATTTGCGGAGAATCATGCTTGAGCATGGAAGGCATACACAGAAATGATGGTAGCCTTTTGAGAAAATGAACATGGTGGTAGGTTGATGATGCAAAACATGAAAAATAGCAAATGTATCTTATCTCATTCCTGGTTAAATGTCCTGTTTTGACTTGATTGGAATTATGTATTGAAGCAGATCTTGGGTGCAGGGATTTTTTTTTGAGCTAAAATTTCCAGCATCTGCATTATGGCTTCAGTAGTCATGGTCTTAAAGTTGTGTGTACTTGTGGGTGATTGGGAAGTGTTGTGTAAATAAGGAATGTTTCCAATATCTGGAAATTTGCATTTGAATCACTGACAAACCTGTCAGGATGCATAAATCAAAGCACAGTGATCGCCTATACTTTGAGTGGAGAATGTCATAAGTCCAATCTCTGGTATTTCTGGTAAAAAGATGTAGTAGCAGGTTAATAGTAAAGACTCTTGTCAGAGATATGGCAGAAGGGGAAATATTCCTCTAGTCAAAGTAGATAATATTTGGTTAAGATGGTAACAGTATGTTCTAATGGGAACAAAGCCATGATGTAGTGTTTTGAGTGTTGGGCTATGACTTTGGGGTCAAGGGTTTTCATCCTTGCTTAGTCTGGAAACCCAACAAGTGACTATGAACAAGTCACATACTCTTAGGGTGTGTCATAGAATCAAAGAGTTGGAAGAGACCTCATGGGTCATTGAGTCCAACCCCCTGCCAAGAAGCAGGAATATTGCATTTAAATCACCCCTGACAGATAGCCATCCAGCCTCTGTTTAAAGCTTCCAAAGAAGGAGCCTCTATCACACTCCGGGGCAGAGAGTTCCACTGCTGAATGGCTCTCACAGTCAGGAAGTTCTTCCTCATGTTCAGATGGAATCTCCTTTCTTGTAGTTTGAAGCCATTGTTCCACGTCCTAGTCTCCAGGGAAGTAGAAAACAAGCTTGCTCCCTCCTCCCTGTGGCTTCCTCTCACATATGTATGCCAGTGGTTTCCAAACTTTGGTTCTCCAGGTGTTTTGGACTTCAACTCCCAGCCAGTTTACCAGCTGTTAAGAATGGTTAAGAACTGTGGGAGCTGAAGTCCAAAACACCTGAAGACCCAAAGGTTGGAGACCACTGACTATACTGTAGAATGAATGCAGTTTGACACCACTTTTAACTGCCATAGCTCAGTGCTATGGAATCCTGGGAGTTGTAGTTGGATGAGGCACCAATACTATATAAGTTAGAAATGACTTGAAAGCACACCTCAACATGTCAGACATTTCCTGTTCCTTTGCTTAGTAAATGACTCTGGGTTTGCTCGAAATGATACTAGCAAACCCAGAGTTGTGTATCTCTCTTACAGTCTTTCCTAACCTGGCGCCTCCAGATGTGAAAGATGAGAACTCCCAACATCCCAGATGGGGCTGATGAGAGTTCCAGTTCAAAGCTTGTAGAGGAGTATCAGCTTGGGGAAGGCTGTTCTTTGGAGTTACTGTTACTGGTTGGCATTTAAGTAGCTCTGAGTATATGTGTCTGTATATATTTACTGCAATATAGTTGCAAATATGAGTAGCTATATAGGTAAAGTATGTAGTTCATTATCTGTCTCCTGCTTTACTTCTGGGAACAGGGACTTGTTTAATCATTACAGCATCTGTGTTATGTAGGTTAGCTGAAAGGCAGAGACTTGCCCAAGGCCACCTACAAAACTTCTCAGCAGAGCAAAGATTTAAATTTGGTTTTTTTTAAATTTCTAATTTGGGGTTTTTATTTGCCTTATATTTTCCTTACAGACTTAGAAGGATTGTATTTGCTGGTGGTATTTGAACCTTCTCCCCAAGAGACTGTATTTCACATGATCAAATCTGCCACAGAATACAAACATTCTGTAGAGCAGTGGTTCTCAACCTTCCTATTGTTGCTAACCCTTAATACAGTTCCTTATGTTGTGGTGACCCCTAACCATACAATTATTTTGGTTGCTACTTCATAACTGTAACTTTGCTACTGTTATGAATTGTAATGTAAATATCTGATATGCAGGATGTATTTTCATTCACTGGATGAAATTTGGCACAAATACCTGATACACCCAAATTTGCATACTGGTGGGGTTGGAGGCAGGATTGATTTTGTCACTTGGGAGTTGTAGTTGCTGGATTTTATAGTTCGCCTACAGTCAAAGAGCATTCTGAACTCCACCAGTGATGGGATTGAACCAAACTTGGCACACAGAACTCCCATAACCAACAGAAAATACTGGAAGGGTTTGGTGGGCATTGACCCAGAGAGCGCTGTGGACTCAAACAATGATGGATTTGGACCAAACTTGGCATGAATATCAATATGCCCAAATGTGAACACAAATGTAGTTTGTAGAAAATAGACCTTGACATTTAGGAGTCATAGTTACTGGAATTTATAGCTCACCTACAATCTATGAGCATTCTGAACCTCACCAATGATAGAATTGGGCCAAACTTCCTACACAGAACCTCCATGATCAACAGAAAATATTGTGTTTTCTGATGGTCTTTGGTAACCCTTATGATGCCCCCTCACAACACCCCCAGGGGTCCTGACCCTCAGGTTGAAAAATGCTGCCGTAGAGGTTTCTGAGTGGCCTTCTTGGGCCCTTTTGAAAATCCCAGGATTCCTGTGGAATCCTGGGATTTTCAAGTGCAAGTGGAATTGCATAGCGTGAAAGGATTTTTATTTAAATCAATATTTTAGCATTTGGGGGAGAGGCTTGCCACCAGAACAATCATATATATATAAAAAAGAAAGGGAACAAAATGAGCTAGGCACCGAGATAGAATCAAGAAGAGAGAAGAGGATAAAAAATGATCTTTGAGTACATTCCTAGGTTCACTGTTTCCGAGAGGGGCCACCACTGACAGGACAGGATCTAAAATTCACAATTTCAATTACCCAACATTTGTCCTTAAATTAGCAACATTCTATGGCTGTGTGCTAAATGTAACCAGCTGCCTCCAATGAGGTGGGACCTAGGAGGAATCTTATTAAAATTTACAATACAGTGTATAAAATAGCTGTGCAAGCAAAGGTCTGGGGGCCACAAATTGTTGTTTCTATTCAATGTTTGATGTTTTGTTTTATGTCTGTATAACATGCTGTCTTTTTAAATTTAATTTTAGTTGCTAAGTGATAATTTGTGTTTATATGTTGGGTTATTTAAATTTTGTTAGTATGGATGCATTGTTGTTGCATTTGGGCATTGAATGTTTGCCTTTTATGTTTGGAATCTACCCTGAGTTCCTCCGGGAAGATAGAGTGGAATATAAATAAAGTATTATTATTACTATTATTGCCACCATTTTGATTTCCCAGGCTGGATCTACACTGCCATATAATCCAGTTTCAGAATGCAGAGTAACTGCTTTATTTATTTATTTATTTATTTAGAACTTTTATATACCGGTCTTCTCACCTCCAACAAGGGACTCAGGCCGGTTTACAACAAGGAGGTTCATACACAATAGTTTAAAAACATCACATCAATAATACAATAATTTACTTGAGTTCACTGCCATGTAATCCAGTTCAATGACTGCATTGAAAAACTGGATTACATGTTAGTATAGATGGGACCTCACAGTTCTCAGAATAGTTTTAATTGGGGACATTGTGGGAAATTAAAATAGGGATCAGATCCTGGAATATAGGGCCCATCTGGAAGGGCCCTCAGAGACATAGAGGCAGCAAGGAGGTCCCCATAATGTCTGTCCATTGCTCAGCATCAGAGTCCATCACCAAAATGCTGCTATAACCCTTTACACTTGCCAGGAGCACTTCAAATCTGAAATGGACTCTGATGCTGGGCAATGGACAGACATTATGGGGACCTCCTTGCTGCCTCTATGTCTCTGAGGGCCCTTCCAGATGGGCACTATATCTCAGGATCTGATCCCAGGTTTTCTGCTTTAAATTGGATTATATGAGTCCGCACTGCCTAATAATCTGGGAGAAACAGAAAACCTGGGATCAGATCCAGGGATATAGGGCCTGTCTGGAAGGGCCCTGAGAATACAAGCTAGAGAGTCTTTCTTAGCCCAATGCCTTTCATTGTCTATTGAATTAGTCCTTCCTCATCCGCAAGCACCATGTCCCTATGGTGACTGGGGACAATGGGAGTTGTAATCTCACACATCTGGAGTATACCAAGGTATATACTAAGGTAGAGAAAGTTCATCCAAAATACCATTGTGGATGACTTTTTGGTAGAGCATCAAGAATGTCTTTCAATAAAGTTTATATACAGTAACAGATTTGTTGTTGTTGAAGAATCACTGATAAATGTCCCGGGGAGACAGAGAGCATCTGAATGAAAAACAATGTTTTTTGATTCTCTTCTGCCAGTGGAAAGAAGTCTTGAGATGTGCGAACATTGCCAGAGAGTAGATAGAAATTATATGCTATATATCAAGCGGAGGTATACTATAAGCTGAAGTGCAAAAGATAAAAGGCTATCTTTTTTTTTTGAGTCACGGTTTCTTGTGAAGTAGCTGTCTTCAGAATCTGTTGCCGTGAAAACAACAAAGAGTCTTGTGGTGTTTAAAAGACTTGCAGCTTAATTGTGGCATAAACAATGGTATAGTCCACAGGACAAGAACGGACCATGTTTTCTTGGAGGTGGTTCTTTCCAGTGAAATCTTAAAATTAGGCTGGCTATGAATGCCATAACTCATAAATATTAGTGCTGACAGAGTTTGAGAGAAGGATGGGAGTTGTCGAAGAGACAGAGTGGTTTTTGTTACTTTGGGTAAACAAACCGTGCAGCAATATTTACTTCTGCCTTTATTTTGCCATTGCTTGTTTTGGTTTTTGTTTAAAATACTATTTTGTAGGTTTTTCATTTCAAAAGAATCTCAGAATTATGTACAAGAAAATCTGTTGCTAAGAGTAAGAAAGCAATTATAACAACTACTAAAGCTATAGGTGACTGTATTAATTCAATGATTCTATAGCTCATTCCAGAACAAATACGGTATAGCAGTTTGAACACTGGATCAGGCCTCTGGGAGACCAAAGTTCGAATTTCTGCTCAGGCATAAAAGCTCAATGGATGACCTTTGGCAATTCACACTCTTTCAACGTAAAGGGAGGTTTGGAAGATGCCCACCTGAACAAATCTTGCTAAGCACACCCTATGCTAGGATTACCATGAATCAGAGTCATCTTGAAGGGTTATAACAACATAGAATCAGAGTTGGAAGAGATCCGAAGGGCTATCCAGTCTAACCCCTGCCATGCACAATCAAAGCATTCCTGCCAGATGTTCACTCAGCCTCTGCTTAAAAACCTCCAGAGAAGATGACTCCACAACACTCCAAGGCAGTGTATCCCCACCTTTGAACAGCTCTAATCTTTCTAATGTTTAGGTGGAATATCTTTTCCTGCAGTTTGACTCTATTGACCTTTGGGAGAACCATGAAACACCTCCCTTCCTATTTCAAGAAGCTGGAGGGCTTGGGTTACTCATGGTTGCTTCCTTCCCATGTGTTTCTCTTTGGAAAGAACATGGCTATTAAACAAAATAAAAATCACAAAAACCACATTGGTAGTAATTTTATTTGGCTAACCAAATGATACGAAAAAGGTTAGTTTTTGAACCTCATTACCTTTGTCATCAGATGCGCAGAAAAAATCTTGCTGGGAAAACAAAAGTGATGTTGCTGAAGTGGTTTTGTTTGTTACAATGGGAATGAATTCATGCAGACAAAAGTTCAGTCTTCCTTGCTCCTCACTAAAAGGTCTAGAAAGAAGAGGAGCAACAACAATAAATTCTTGTTAGGAATCAACCATTTATTGTACTAAAGATTGGGATGTTTTGCTCTGCAGTCATGTTTGGTTTGAGCACAAAAATAAGCAAGCAATTTGACTGCTGAACTTATAGCTGTGCAAGGACATGGGAGAGGGCATTTTCCCCTTCACCCCACAATTATAGAACATCCTTCCCTTAGATATCTGATGGGCACCAGCATTATTGCTGTTTAAATGACAAACGAAAACATGAAAGTTTCTGGGACCTGTTTGATAGTAAAACAACTTTCCATGATCAGGCTTTTGAACTCTTTTAACCTGTCTTTCAAATTGTCATTGTTTGATCTGGTTCTTAGCCTTTTAACATTATTTTTAACATTCCGGATTAAATTTGATAGATTGCTTTTTTTTTTTTACCACACTGAGAACTTCAGATAAAGGGTGGGATATGAATATATTTCAATAAACAATGTGTTAAGTAAAGGTAACTGTTTCCCCTGACATTAAGTCTAGTCGTGTCCAACTCTGAGGGGTGGTGCTCATCTCCATTTCTAAGCCAAAGAGCCAGCATTCTCCATAGATGCCTCCAAGGTCATGTGCCTGACATGACTGCATGGAGCACCATTACCTTCCTGCCGAAATGGTACCTATTGATCTACTTACATTTGCATGTTTTTGAACTGCTAGGTTGGCAGAAGCTGAGGCTAACTTGGGAGCTCAACCTGCTCCCCAGAGTCAAACCACCGACCTTTTGGTCAGCAAGTCCAGCAGCTCAGCAGTTTAACCTGCTGCGCCACTGCGGTTAAATTTTTTAGATTGCTTTTAGTTTCACCATCCTGAGAACTTCAGCTAAAACGTGGAATATGACTATATTTTAATAAACAATACATTACATTTTAAAACCAACTCAGAGTGTAGCAATTGCAACAAAGAAACACAAAAACAAGCCTGGCATTATGTAGTGCATTTTTGTAGGTGAAATATTAGATTTATATCTGGACCCAGAAAACTATAGAGTTCAGACTTCTCCCCATAGCATTGGGCTGGGGAAGCCACCAGATTTCAGATGTCCCTCTCCTCTATCAATAAAACAGGAATGTCAGCAACCTACCATGCATGATAATTGTGAGACTAAGCAAGGTAAAGATCATGTAGCAGTTGGCACATTAACAATCTTCCACAAATGAATGATGATCCTAATGGGTAGGAGGTTAAGCTTCAAGAAACACTTCTGTCCTTATTTTCTCAGTGGAGGGCTAAACCGGCAAGAATGTTTTCATGAGAACATTTGTTCCTTTTACTAAGAAAATGAGACTGATAAATCAGTGTTGGAAAAGACCATTAACAATTTTCTGTGGGCCTGTTTGCAGAGCCATCTAAGCCCCATTGCAACTGAAGAACTTGGAAAATTTTATTTTTTAAAACTACAAGTCATGAAAATCCTTGGCTTTCGTGAAGTAAATTAATTACTTGGCAAATTCATGCCCCGTGACCATCCTGGTTGGGGGATTCTGAAAACTGTCAGTCAAAAGAATAAATGTTCCAAGCTCTGTTGTGTAGAAAATCCATGAATATTTGCAGTTGCATTAGCCTTGCATTGTGGTCACTGATTCAGGACTCACCAGTGAGTACACTGTTAGATTCATCACACCAAATGCTTCACAATCAATGTTCACTGTTGTGTGCCAATGTTAAAATCTCAGCAGAGTTCAGTGTGTACAATCCATTGTCAGATCTATGCCTCACTACAATCTTTGTGATGCTAAGCTATCTCTCGCCTCCCACCCACTTGCTTTCTCCTTCTATTCTACCAAAGGCAGAGCTGGTTTTGCGAGAAGGCCATAATTTGGCTGTCAACAGCATAGCATAAATAATGAATTTGCCAGCATGAACATCTGAGATGAAGGATGGTCTTAGAGTTAATATGAACTGCCTCCCTTGTTACAGTCACAGGAGGGGTTGTCCCATTCAGGGTTCCATTAACAATGGAGAACAGAAGGAGTGCAGAATGGTCCTTCTTGGAGTGTGCCAGGGACACAATGAAATGCAGAGGGGCCTATGAGGACAACTGGCAATAGGTCACTGATGGAAGAAGGAACTTTTAATATTGAGCTGCAGAGACAATTTCTGACATCCTCTTCTGTATATATTATCTGCTAACTGTTCAACAAGCAAGCTACTAGTGACGAAGAGTGCCAGGGTATGTTTTCAAAATGATGCCAGGCTATCTCTTGTATTGTAGGACAGTTTCAGGGATTAGGAGAGAGCTGTGTTCATATTAAGGCACAGAGGTGGCAAGTTCCTTAGTTCCTCATCCTTGAGTTCCTTCAGGAAAACCATATAATCCAAGTTAATTTTGCCTCTCCCCACCTTTGGAATATCAAAAATATACACACTTCAACTTTTCCCCATAAACCCACCTTCTTGTTTGGGTACAAAGACAACTCTTGCTGTCCTGCAATCTGATGAGGGAAGCAGAGCATACCCCCAGAACTTATTGCATATGATGTGGCAGAACACAACAAGCCAACTGTCATACCAGAAGAGCATCCACTCATAGCATCGGAGGAAGACTCAGTAGGGATAGACGTATCCCTGTACTTTCCCAGCATTGGATATGGGAAGGGGGGGGGGGGAGCTGCTGCTGTGGGTAATATAAACATCTGCACATATTGCTTTGGGGGTCAAAAAAGAGGAGACAGTTGTATGTCCGCTCTTGAAGCATAAACAATTTTTTTAGGTCTACTTTTCCATAGTGCCTTGGTTCTAAAGACTCTTCCTGCTAGACCAGTGGTTCTCAACCTGTGGGTCCCCAGATGTTTTGGTCTTCAACTCCTAGAAGTCCTAACAGCTGGTAAACTAACTGGGATTTCTGACAGTTGCAGGCCAAAACTTGTGGATCCACAGGTTGAGAACCACTGTACTAGACGTTCAAGAAACAGCTTTAGATGGAGCCAGTCTTTCTGGAGAGTTATGTGCAACTTGCTACAGCCCTCTCCTCCTGGCTGGGGCTGCTTCCATTGCAGCCTGTTGCAGT
This sequence comes from Anolis sagrei, assembly GCF_037176765.1. Taxonomy (NCBI): domain Eukaryota; kingdom Metazoa; phylum Chordata; class Lepidosauria; order Squamata; family Anolidae; genus Anolis; species Anolis sagrei. Next base: position 165,455,515 of record NC_090025.1, read on the forward strand.
CCTCGTTATGATTGTCAACATGTTCACCATCTCCCTCCTCTCTTTATCCTATGTCCAGGAAGGATGTGGGTGAGCAAATGGCTGGAAGTGACAGCCAGCTAGCCAGCCATCTTCCTCTGAGGCATATAGGGATGCTTTTCTTGCCACAGAAGCTATCACTCAGGGTGGTAGATTCTTTTCTTCATGAATGAGCTAGCTCTAAAGAGTAGCCTATAGTGGCAGCTCTAAGAAATGTTAATCTGTTTCAGATTACCCAGGAATCTATCAGTACCTGATCTGCTTTCCATCCATCTTTGCAGTAGAGTGCATTTAATTTGTACCTTGGAAGAAGGAAGCATGAAAGCTAGACTTAAATGGCTACTTTAAAACAAGAGAAAGAGAGAGAATTGCTGTGAAGCCCCAACAAAATGTTATGGAGCATTGGGAATGTGTTTCCCAATGAAGGGCCTAAGAGCATCTCTTTGCTGAGCCTTAGGGCAATTGTCATGCATTCCTCTTCTGACAAGCTTTCGAGGGAATTTGGAGGCCAGTGAGCAACATTATTGCTGCTGTCCTGCATTGCTGTTGGGAATTGTTTTGTATGACTGATGTTGCGGTGGTTATACTTGGTTTTGTTTGTTTGTTTTAAAAACTGCTCTGTATTCTTTAAAAATATAAAATATTTAAATGCGTACATTGGAGTTGGAGACTCAGGAGGCCTGTTATGAATTTCAAGTTCTTTTACATGCGTTTTTGTGCATTCAGAGTACAAGCAGATATTTACTGTCAGGGCGCCCACCACGTCTGTCTATAAAATTGGGAATAATCATTCTTCTCCTTCACAGGGATCTTTCCTCATGTAAAGATACCTTAATGTTTTTGCTGTGCGGCACGCACTGCGCAGATGAGTGCTATCTTGAATATAGAGGTAATAAGGTAGTGCATATAGATAAGTGTTTTTTCCATTGCTGATGTCAGCACACCATGGTATTTACATATTTCTGGGTATCATGAGCCACAGATGGCTTCTGTTCAGACAAACAGGATTGCTGAGCTTCTTCTGCCTTATAATGACTCAGACCATTAGTCCATCACTTCTGATAAAGTTTCCTCTGATTGATAACATCTTTTCAAGTTCTTCCCTTGGAGATGCCAGAGATTAAACTCAATAATATGCATAGTTATTCTTTACCACTCAGCTAAAAAATATTTCATAAGAACTGGACAGTATGTTTTTTAAAAGAAAAAAAGTTTAAAAGGTTGTTCGATCAGTAACCTTTGGGATTTCCAGAGCCTGAAGAATTATTTTACAGTTTCCATGTAATGGCATGGCAGTGTTTCCCACAGACAGTCAAGTAAGCCTGAGCATCTAATGAAAGCAAAGCAAGACCATTTGGTTCATGAGAAAAATCAGCTCAGGTGGAAGGGTGAAATTATATTTCTTGTGAGTTCTTTGATCCTGCTTTGTAAGGTTTTATTGGGACTTTTGCTCTCCTTCACAGTACCAAACCATGGGGATGGAATGTGTATATTTCTAAAAATATAAAGAACAAGGCTCACCTAGGCATCTGGTCTCCAGGCAGGTGGCTAATTGCACCCATAGTCTCCAGTGAGAGGATGTCAGATCTCCAAAAATCAGATGCTGCCTCTAGTTTGCTATTGCACTGTGGGTGTATTGTAAGTTGTAATGTTTTACAGGGAACATGGGAGAACATGGACAAAGCAGGTAGTACAAATAGATGGATTTCTATGGGAAAAGGAAAATGGGATGGGAATGGAGGAAGTAAGAAAGTCACTGGTTTCAACACAAAACCATTGATATCCAGACCATCACTGATATTCAACTAAGTCAACTTAATTCTGTAACATATTCTTGATAGTGGAGGTGAAGTGAATTTGCTTTAGGTTGTGTTCTAAAACTGTAGAAAAGCCATCCAAGGTTTTGAGACTAATTCTATTTATGAGTGATCAGGATTATAGATAGCCCTTGTATACTTTAGACTAAGGGTGCATCTACAGTGTAATATTAATGCAGTGTGACTCCACTTATTTTATTTATTTACTGCATTTATAGCTCGCCCTTCTCACCTGAAAGGGGACTCAGGGAGGCTCACAATCTGATGCCATAAATACATACATAGAATAAAACAACATATTCTTTAAAATAATATAATTAAAACATCAATCTTAAAACAAGTAATTAAAATCATGCAATCCAAGGCATATTCCAGGAGCCATTCTGGCTGTCAATTGCATTATTCATTATTGCAAGGGGAGATCATTCTTGCACTGGGAATCATTGTCCAAAGGTTTGGTTCCACATCCATGTCTTTACTTTCTTTCTGAAGGTCTGGGGGAAGGGCTGATCTAATTTCCCTGGGGAGGGAGTTTCATAGCCAAGGGGCCACCACTGAGAAGGCCCTGCCTCTTATCCCCACCAGTTGTGCCTGTGAATGGAGTGGGATCAAGAGGAGGGCCTCCTTGGATGATCTTAACCTTTGAGATGGTTCTTAGAGAGAGCTATGTTTGGATAGGTAAGCTGGGCTGGAATTGTTTCATATCCATCTCATGCTACATAGCCCAAAGCCAATTTTATACAATATTTTTTAACAATTTTGTGTATTAGACAAAGTTTGTGTACACTGAATGAGCAGAAAGCAAAGGTGTCACTATCTCAACTGCCCATGTGTACAGTTTTGGATTTTGGAGTATTTTAGATTTTGGAATTGCAGATAAGGGACACTCAACTTGTATGCATTATGAATGCAAAGGATATGTTTTATTATAAAAGGAAGTGGTAATAATCAGGTATTTGATAAAGTGATATATTCACATTACACAACTACATCATTTTGACGCCATTTTAATTGCCATGTCTATGCAATATGGAATCCAGGGATCTGTAACTTCATGAGATGCTTAGAATTCCTTGCTGAAGCAATCAAGAGGATGCACAAGATAATTTAATTACTTCACCAGCCTACAGGTCCCAGTATTCCACAAGACACAGAGCTCTTGCAAGTGGCATCAAACTGTATTTTATGAATATATTCAATGTGATGTGTTGTTGAAGGCTTTCCCCACTTGCCTAGTGTCCAACAGACCTCACAAACTCTGAGGATGCCTGCCATAGATGTGGGTGAAAAGTCAGGAGAGAATGCTTCTGGAACATGACCATACAGCCTGGAAAACTCATAGCAACCCATTCAATGTGATATTTATAATGCAATAAGCCATGGGCCTACTAGCTGCCAACCATCTTAGTTTATGTATTTTCCCATTCTTATTTATTAAAAATGACACCAAATCCACTCCATGCTCAGACCTTTTTTCTAAATGACAGAACATATTTCTTGGCTTCTTTCATTAAACAATGTCCTAGCAACGTGTTTATCTCAATACATTTTGCTGCCTAAGGCAGAGGAAAAAAATGGCAGCCTCCACTCACCTATTCAAGTCAAGGTGCATAATACTCAAAGCCAGATTATTTTCAGACATGAAACAGAAAATCCCATGAGCATCTTTCTCTGTCTCTGGAGGCAAAAATTACAACAGCTCACTTAATGGGTCTTAATTCACCTTCCTTTCGTGACACACCAAATCAGCCGCCAAAAGCAGATACAGCAGTCTGCTTTAGGAAAAGGTCAACTCTTTCCAACGGTTCCCACTTTTTAGGTTGTAACATACAAATACTTCTGGTTTAAAATGTTTTAGGTAAGCAATACTCAGCTTGTGTCATGCAAACATGGTCTTATTGGCTAGTGCCAGCCTGATGCTTAGGAAAATGGTGCATTTGTCCCATTTGTCTCAAGTTTCTATATGAAACTTTTGCCCCAAACAACATATGCCAGTATAAACATTCAATAATAGAATTGTGAGGGGAAAGCAAAAGACTGCAAAGATGAATTATAATGCCACACATTGAAGCAACAAATCCCACATTCAGATTAACTAACCATTGCATGTACACACATACACACATTGCATACTCCTGCTGCTGCTGTGAAATGTCCTAGACACTTTTGCCAATTCTGCGAAACAGTAGACTCAAATCAATCAAAAGGAATATTCTGGGATTTTGAATGAGGCAGGGCAGTGAGTGCACAAGGGAAGGGTTGCTGAAATCCCTGTTTTCTTAACTCCCAAAAGCCATTGTGGCTGGGGGATTCTGGAAGCTGCAGGAAAAAGCTATGATTTCACAGCTCATTTTATATTTTTTCTGGAGTGAGGTGTAAAGGAATGTGGAAGAAGGGCTATAGACAGTCAAGGAAACAAGGGACCATGGTTGCACTCATAATAATTTGCAAGAGACCTTTTTTTCATGTCAGGTGTGACTTGAGAAACTGCAAGTCATTTCTGGTGTGAGAGAACTGGCTGTCTGCAAGGACATTGCCCAGAGGATGCCCAGATGTTCTGATGTTTTACCATCCTTGTGGGAGGCATCTCTCATATCCCCGCTTGCGGAGCTGGAGCTGACAGAGGGAGCTCAATCTGCTCTCCCTAGATTTGAACCGCTGACCTGTAGGTCAGCAGTCCTGCCGGCACAAAGGTTTATCTCATTGTGCCACTGGGGGCTTCTTGTAAGAGAACTGAAGGTGGCCAACCCCCCCCCCCCCCCCATTAAATGCTTTAGTTCTGTTCCCCAGTGTCAAAGATATATATCTGGGTGTCTGTATGACATTATCCAGAAACATTCTGTTGGTGTCTGGAGTTAATAGTCCCCCCCCCCCCCAATACTGCTTTAGAAACTGCTTCCAATTCTGGGGGCCCTGCTAGCATAGCGATGTTGACAAATTGGAGGGAATTCAGTAAAAGAGCAGCAGCAAATGATTAAGAGGCTGGAGAGATTGATTTATGAGGGATGATTAAAAGAACTAAATATGCATAGCTTGACTAAACAATGATAGGAGAGACAATGGCCTACAAGTATTTGCAAGGCATAAACACCAAGGAGGGGAAGATGAGGAAGAGTTATTTCTGAGGGCGCTTGAAGGTTCAGTAACTCCAAAGAGCAACATGATGAAACAAATCCATAGCAGGATTTCAGCTGGAATTTGGTGAGGACTTTTCCAAACTGCACAGATCACATAGATGTGGAAGGTGCGGACTGGTGACAAAATTAGTGCTGGGTTAGTGTGAAGGAGAGCCATGTATGACCCAAATAACTATTGCAGTTGTAAAAATATTGAATCAGAACTTTGTTTTTACAACTTCAATGATCCATTTGATAGTTGTGCATTCTGGGACACTCAGTAGGAATTGTAGTTCCAATATTCACTTCGTTAGGCAGTGAAATTTTCTAAACCTTTTCCAATCTGCACAGTAAATTCTCATGCTTCTTTGTCTGTGCTGCAAATGCCTTCAGTTTGGAAGGTGTTCATTTTGCTTTTCATGGGCCAGTCCTCTCTTGGAAGGGCATATAGTCCAAGTGTAGTAGAAATACATGAGAACTAGATTAAAAAGTCTCAGATATTGTCCTAAGCAGTAAATAGCAAAACTTCTAACAGTAGGTTGAACAAATACACCAGTTATGTGTCTCAGTTTTCTCATAATTATGCACTGATCAACAGATTAGGATTAGTATTGCTATTTTTTATATCTTTCTTTTTGCTATGTATAAATGGCCACCTCAAGACAGGCAAATGAAAGAAAATACTAAAAAGTACTAGCTGGTTTTCTTGAGATGGTTATTAGAGACGGCAATCTGAGAAACATATTTGCATCACTGCTAGCAACACGAGTGTTGCCATGTGTATGTTATATATAAGTGTCCCTGAGGAAGAGGACATGTTTAAAATGGTTACACATTGGTTACTCATTGAGGGTGTGTGGGCACAGGCCTGCCTTTGATTATTTTTTTCCTGTTGAAAGTAAGTAATATCCTTTCTTAGGCTGATACTGGAAATGAATCATTTGGTTAGCATTAATTCCACAATGCCCTACATCTTCTGTTTGTCCAGGGATAGATCTATCTTGACTGAATTGTCCATATCTGTCAAGAGAAGGTCAGATCAATATTGGAGGGCTCATGAGTTCATGCTGGTAGCTGGGGATGATGGGAGTTATAGTAAAACACTGCTGGAGTCACTGTTTGGGTAACACTGCTATACCCAAGGTATCTATCATAACTAAGGTATCTGGTAAGAGCTGTTGAATCCAAACTACTGAGAGAGGTAATCTTTGGTAGAATCCCCATGCTTCATGTTGGAATTCCCCTAATGAAATCCACTATCCAAAAAAATGGGCAATGCTGCTGTGCTCAAGGTATCTATCATAAATAATGTGTTCAGTAAAAGCTAGCTAGGTACCATGTTACCATGTTATCAGAGAAAGGGTTAAAGACCCATTACAAAGGACTATTCAGTCTCAGAGATTGGAGTAGCTGCAATTCCAATCTCTGGAGAGATGCAACTCGCAGAACCCGCAAACACCTATCCAGAGTATTGTTGGTTATGCTGCAAACAATAACTTTCCAAGCTCTAGACAGACCTACAGTTCAGTGAATTGAAGCACAATGGTTAAGTGAGTTAGTCACTGACACTTCCAGTATGAAGAGAGCTGGATAGCAGGTATGAATGTCTCGAGTGTTGCAAATCTCTTAAGGCTTTGTGATATGTTCGCAGCATTCCTATTCACAATGGATGTAAAGGTGAATGACAGTGCTGCATGTCCCAGTTGTCTGTGAAATAGAAGTTGAAACTAACATCTAGCAATCTGAGAACTTCTTTTTCTTTTTCTTCTATTCAAAAATAGTTCTAACCCTCAGGGTTACAAAGAGAAACAATGTTAGTGTTAAAAATGTGGGAGATTGATTGGATCATGTTAAAAACAAAAGCTCTAGTGAGTTTAGAAGTTCATGTGTATGAGAAGCAGGTCCATGTACTGAGGCCCGGATTGGTTCTGATAATAAAAAGAGATTTGCTCTGAAATGCTTATCATCATGACGAAGCAAGGAGTTTGGAGAGGTTAGAGAGAATTTGTCTTGCCAAAGGCAATATAATGTAGGAACAACAGGTTGAGTGATTGTTGTTATGTGCCTTCATGTCACTTCTTACTTATGGTGACCCCAAGGTCAACTTACCACAGCTGTTTCTTGGCAAGATTTCTTCAGAGGAGCTTTGTCTTTGCCTTTTGTTTAGGCTGAGAGACTGTGACTTGCCCAAGGTTACCCAGTGGGTTTTCATGGCCAAGTAGGGATCTGAATCCTTGTCTTTAGAGCAGTGTTTCTTAACCTTCCTTTTTTTGTGTGTGTGAGAAGTGACTTGAGAAACTTCAAGTCGCTTCTTGTGTGAGAGAATTGGCCATCTGCAAGGACATTGCCCAGGGGATGCCCGGATGTTTTTATGTTTTACCATCCTTGTGGGAGGCTTTTCTCATGTCGCTGCATGGGGAGCTGGAGCTGACAGAGGCAGCTCATCCACACTCTCCCTGCATTCGAACCTGAGATCTGTCGGTCTTTAGTCCTGCCGGCACAAGGGAATGCACTGGGACACCAGGGGCTCCAACCTTCCTAATGCCATGACCCCTTAATGCAGTTTCTCATGTTGTTGTGACCCCCAACCATATCATTATTTTCATTACTACTTCATAACTGTAATTTTGCTACTGTTATGATTCGTAGTTTTATTCACTGGACCAAATTTGGCACAAATACCCAATATACCCAAATTTGAATACTGGTGAGGTTGGGGCAGGGATTGGTTTTGTCATTTGAGAGTTTTAGTTGCTGGGATTTAGAGTTCACCTACAATCAATGAGCATGCTGAACCCCACCAACGATAGAATTGGGCCAAACTTCCCACACAGAACCTCCATGACCAACAGAAAATACTGTGTTTTCTGTTAGCTGTTGCTATTTTGCTTTCCTTCCCTCCTACCCTAATTCCAGAATCTGTTACAGTGGGGGATATCAGGATTAGCCTAGGCCAGTGGTTCTCAACCTGAGGTGCCCAGATGTTTTTGGCCTCCAACTCCCAGAAATCCTAACAGCTGGTAAACTGGCTGGGATTTCTGTGAGTTTTAGGCCAAAAACATAAGGGCCAGTTGAGAACCACTGGCCTAGGAGAAAAGAGAGATACAAATGCTGATGGTGGTGGTAGTGATGTTGAGAGTGTTGAAAATAATTTTTTGTGGTTACAAAAATTCAGTTTCCCATAGTGGCCATGCAAACTTGGGGGTGTTGTAGTCTAGAAAGGTAATATTTCCCAAGCTCTGTTGGGAATGTTTGGTTGGTGTGATATCAAAGGAAAAACACTCTGTGAGTGTTTAGTTTGGGATAGATCAGTTGGTGAGAATGCCCTCTTATGATGTTTCCTATTCTTCATACTGCCACCACTGTTCTATCTATCTGGCATCACTATTCATTTATCTATTTTATTTGTTGGTCACTGTTTCTGCCATAAGATAGTGAAAGCAATGTAAACAGAGTGCCTGTGTGCCCTACTTAACAGAGGGCAGGCATATTATGGAAAGTATATATTGTTCAAAACTGACGTAAATATGCAGAATCATGAGAACAGAGAGCCAGCAGGTCACGGATGTTTCTCATCAAGAGTTAGCATATGAACCAATGGGATTTTGGCCTGCATCAATAGGAGCATAGTGTCTAGATCTAAGGAAGTAATGCTACCCCTCTATTCTGCTTTGGTTAGACCACATCTGGAATATTGTGTCCAATTCTGGGCACCACAATTCAAGAGAGATATTGACAAGCTGGAATGTGTCCAGAGGAGGGCGACTAAAATGATCAAGGGTCTGGAGAACAAGCCCTATGAGGAGCGGCTTAGGGAACTGGGCATGTTTAGCCTGAAGAAGAGAAGGCTGAGAGGAGATATGATAGCCATGTATAAATATGTGAGAGGAAGCCACAGGGAGGAGGGAGCAAGCTTGTTTTCTGCTTCCTTGGAGACTAGGACGCGGAACAATGGCTTCAAACTACAAGAGAGGAGATTCCATCTGAACATTAGGAAGAACTTCCTGACTGTGAGAGCCGTTCAGCAGTGGAACTCTCTGCCCCGGAGTGTGGTGGAGGCTCCTTCTTTGGAAGCTTTTAAGCAGAGGCTGGATGGCCATTTGTCAGGGGTGATTTGAATGCAATATTCCTGCTTCTTGGCAGGGGGTTGGACTGGATGGCCCATGAGGTCTCTTCCAACTCTTTGATTCTATGATTCTATGAACCACAAACTCAACAGGTACAAGGCGCTGAAGGCTACCAGTTTCCCATATTCTAATTGTTTAAACCTAAAGATCTTTTGGGTCTGCATATGAAGCTGGTAAATCAACTATAATGAAGGAATCAACTGAAATAAAAGTATTCTCACATCTGCACCAGCTGAATTAAAAAAAAGCTTGCTTTTATATTCTGTTATTATGTTGTTGTTTTATTCTGATTCATGCTGTTGTTTTATGTATTTTAATGAGTTATATTTTCATTATGTTGATCGGGCTTATCCCCATGTAAGCCACCCAAGTCCCCTTGGGGAGATGGAGGTGGGGTGCAAAAATAAAGTAGTAGTAGTAATAGGTGTTTTTTAAATTATTATTATTATTATTGTTATTATTATTATTGTTATTATTATTAAAGCTATTATGTTCCCATTTTATTGAGATCATGCTGTACTTGCCTCCCATATAAAGATTAGGGACAAAGAGCCTCTCAGAAAAAAAAAAAAGAACTAAAGTAGTTGAATACACAGGGATTCAAATCCAGCCTGAATGGATGGAGCACTCGTATCAATCTTGCTTTCTCACACATTCTATCTTTTCATCCTTATATCGAGTTCTTTCCATCCTGAATATATTTTGGTTGTGCTATATGGCATATAGCAGGACTATGACACTTCCAGGTGTTTTGGACAACAATCTGTTACCAGGGGTTAAATTGGCTGAGGTTTCTTGAAGTTGAAGCTCAGAACATCTGGGGAGCCAAAGGTTTGTGGTACACAGCTTCTCTGCCATAGAGTTCAACTCAGCCATGTTAAATTCTGAGCCCATTGTCGCTCTTTTCAGTTTCTGGGTCTCTGGGTAAGAGAGAGATGTGCGTTGACAGCTCTTGTACTTTCAATGTCCGGCTGCATCCCAGGTCAGCTGAATTGCAGTAAACCATGCTTTGGTGTGTTAAAGTAAGCAAACAATCCTGCACCAAAGCATGTGGAAAGATTGTCACTAGTCTAGAAACATATATACAAGCTCACACAATCCATTGGGTGGATAAGACAACTTTACATACTATAGCAAGGTGAATGTGCCTATCTTTGCCACCTCCCCCAGCAGGTGCACACCTGTATCTTTGATGGGATTTTTCTCGTCTTCTGCTTCTCATCTGATATGATTCCAGTCTTATGTCAACATGGCTCTGAAAAGCCAATATGTTTCTGCCATTTCCGCTTGGTTTTCTTTTTTCATGTTAAATTTTTTTGTTATAGAGTTGCAGGATTAATGGTTTGAAAGTAGTGCTAAGATGACCTTTGTCTACTGTGTTGCAGCCCTCCCTGTTTCTCTCTATAGAGAAAGAATATGTCTGGGAGGGTGAGAGTGAGATTTGTGTTTTTTTAAGCCCAGGGCCTAAATTCATTTGTTACTGAATCTATTGAATCAAGAGGCTTTATAAAAATTTAAACCTGGCAAGTCCCTGTTGATTTACTGGATCTACTCTAGTAGAGAATAACAACTGGAATTAAGCCAGAGCATTTATCTGAGCTAGGCCTAAAGCTTTGCTGAGGGAATTTTATATGGCCCTGAGTGATTTTGGAACCCTAGCCTCTCATTTTGTTACCATGATTATGCTTTAGAGTGTTGTGTGGTTTTTGGGCTGTATGGCAGTGTCATGGCAGCATTTTCTCCTGATGTTTTGCCTGCATCTGTGGCTGGCATCTTCAGAGGACTTTCTGAAGATGCCAGTCAGAGATGCAGATGAAACATTAGGAGAGAATGCTGCTAGAACACGGCCACACAGCCCAAAAACCATATAACACTCCAGTGATTCCTGCCATGAAAGTCTCCAACAATGAATATTCTTTCATCTATGTGCTTTTTATGAACTTGAAAAACTAGATGATAGAACTTCCTCCCCAAAAAAGGCCTTGGTTTGGGAAATTTTAGAAAGGGAAGACGTCTCTGTCTTAAATCACTGAGGAAATTAATAATTATTGTTGCACAGCAGAAAGTTCATCAGTCCTGGATAGGCGTTCATCGGTCCTGTGCCAATAAAATGCAAGAGCTGTAAAATGTCTAAATTACTCAGTGTTCCATGTTACAAATCCCATGAGTTAAAGCCCAGCTGTCATGTTTTTCCTGATTGTGATACTTACATAAATGTGAGTTTAAGTGAGAACAGTGTCAGTGTTTCAATGACGTAATGTAAGAATGTGCAGCATGAGTGGGGAGCTCATTCAGCTGTTGGCAGAAAAGAAGAACAGAGAATTATTTTGGTGGCTGCTCCCAGGCTTTGGGACTCCCATTCCCCTGGAGAGGTCAGGGACTCCCTCCTTACAGTCCTTCTGCCAGAAAGCAAAAACTTTCCTGTTCCAAAATGCTTGTATGAATTTATCACAATGTTTTTAATTATTACTGTTTTGCTGATTTTGACCTTTTTTGGCTTAAAATTCTGCATACACAGTTGTTGTCAAGATACACGTGTCCAACAAGCATAATTCTTAGTTGATTGCTAATTTCACTTTTTCTATATCCCATCAACCTTATGTCCTTTTTATAGCCATTAGGAAGGTTGAGAGACACTGCTTTAAATGATTTTGTTTCAAAGAGTGATAATTCTATGAATTGTTTGGTTGAATCTATGCATTTTAACGGTAGTTTGTTTTAATTTTTATAAGCCAGCTTATGTATTAGTATTTGGGGATGAAGTGAGATATAGATGAACAAACAGCAGTGGCAATAACAGTGGAAAACAGAAATGAAGATCTGAGCTCTGCTCTTGCAGCCCATGTGAAGTTTGTGTCAAGGACAGCATTACAGCAAATCCAGTAGAGGAAGGAGATGTGATGGCAGTGAAACTCTTTCTGGTTTGGGAAAAGCACATCTGTCTTTGAAACACCTAAGCTGAAGGAAGCGAATACAGGATCAAATGCTTATAAGCTCCATGCAGAAAACTGTGAAGTGGGGTTTGCTAGAAGTGGCTAAAGAAATGTACAGCAGTGTTATCAATGAGTGTGAAAGCCATAGCTGTTGGCTGGGATTCTTCAGGCTTGTAGATGTTGTTAGACACATGTTTCCTATTGAAATGAATGACAAACTGGCCAGCTTTGAAAGCTGCAAGCAAGAGCTTAGAAAAGATTAGGGGGCCTGAGTATGCTTGCATGTATCATTGCCTCAATGCATCTTATCAATTTTCCAGCTTCCATTTTTCATTAGGTATTCAAGTCATAAACATCATCCTTCCCCTGCCCCCATGGCTTCACCTGGCCCTGTCTCCATTTGTGTCTCCATAAAACCAACTGTTTTTATATAGCAGTGTTTCTTAATCTGGAGGTCAGGACCCCTTGGGAGGGGCCACAAGGGGGTGTCAGAGAGGTCGCAGTATTTTCTGTTGGCCATGGAGGTTCTGTGTGGGAAATTTGGCCCAATTCTATCATTGGTGGGGTTCAGGATGCTCTTTGATTGTAGATATACTCTAAATCCCAGCAATGACAACTCCCAAACATCAAGCCCCCCCCCCCAAAAAAAAACTCCACCAGTGTTCAAATTTGGGAATATTGAGTATTCATGCCAAGTTTGGCCCAGATCCATCAATGTTTGAGTCCACAGTGCTTTCTGGATGTAGGCAAACTACAACTCCAAAACTCAAGGCCAATGCCCACCAAACCATTCTAGTATTTTGTATTGGTCATAGGGGTTGATGTGCCAGGTTTGTTTAAACTCCATCATTTTGTGGAGTTCAGCTATGCTTTTTGTTTGTAGGATAACTATAAATCCCAGCAACTACAACTCCCAAGTGACAAAATCAATACCCTCTCCCCCAACCCTACCAGTATTCAAATTTGGGCGTATTGGGTATTTGTGTCAAATTTGGTCCAGGGAATGAAAATACATCCTGCATTTTGGATAGTTATATTATGATTCATAACAGTAGCAAAATTACAGTTATGAAGTAGCAACAAAAATAATTTTATGGTTGGGGGTCACCACATCATAAGGAACTGTATTAAGGGGTCACAGCATTAGGAAGTTTGAGAACCACTGCTCTATAATTTCATGATCTTCTGATTGACTGGACCAGTTCTTCTAGCCAGATATGCTTCTACTAGCCCTTCCCAGATCTACTTATGCAAAGGGTTCCTTTTAATATTCTTAATATTCTTTCTGCATTTAACACTGTATTTAGACCAAGATGAAAGTATACACATAAGAATCCTCATGGTACCCATAGGCCTAGAGTAGTAATGGAACACATCATGTGCTTACTTAGAAGGCAAGACCCTGGAGAAGTGGTATGAGATAGAAGTGCAATCAGTGACTGCCCAGAAATCAGAGATAAGACTTTTTGGGAAGGGTGGTGGGGAGTTGGGGCCAAACTCACTGAATAGTGAACCCATCCCAGGCTTTATTTAGAACTATAATTGAGTGATCCAAAGTGTTGAAACTAGGTTGGGGATAGACCTTACACTGTGTGGATCTCTTTAAAAATTCAGACTAAAACCTAGAGTGCACTCACTGGCTGTTGACATGAAAGTAGAATAATAGAATCATAGAGTTGGAAGACACCTCATGGGTCATCCAGTCCAACCCCTACCAAAAGGCAGGAAAATCACATTTTTAGCACCCCCTACAGATGGCCATCCAGCCTTTGTTTAAAAGCCTCCAAAGAAAGAGCCTCCATCACAATCTGGGGCAGAGAGTTCCATTGCTGAACAGCTCTCACACTCAGGAAGTTCTTCCTAATGTTCAGGTGGATTCTCCTTTCATGTAGTTTGAAGCCATTGTTCCGCATCCTAGTTTCCACGACAGCAGAAAACAAGCTTGCTCCCTCTTCCCTATGACTTCCCCTCACATATTTATACATAGCCATCATGTCTCCTCTCAGCCTTCTGTTCTTCAGGCTAAACATGCCCAGCTCTTCAAACCGCTCCTCATAGGGCTTGTTCTCCAGACGCTTGATTATTTTAGTTGCTCTCCTCTGGGCACATTCCAGCTTGTCAACATCTCCCTACAGTATTCCAGATGTGGTCTGACCAAGACAGAATAGAGCGGTAGTATGACGTCCCTGGATCTAGACACTATACTCCCATTTATGCAGGTCAAAATCCCATTGGCTTTTTTTTTTTTTTTTGCTGCCACATGACATTGTTGGCTCATGTTTAACTTGTTGTACATGAGGACTCCAAGATCTTTTTCACACGTAGTGCTGTTGAGCGAGGCAGGAAAAACACCAGTAGTTTCCATAGTCAGTTTAGCATCGACAAGCAGGCAATGTTGTATTTTCCCTTTTCTGTCCTTCATTGGCCATCATAGGTGCACATGTCTTCGGACATTTGAAGCAGTTGCCATTTTAGTACTATGTATGTATACCTGTAATAATTATACATGGCTATAGTTTTCGAAGCAGAGCAGTTTCACAAATGTAATTTGTTTTAAAAAAGAGTTCTTGTAATACAAAGGAAAGGACTGTAGCAGACCTTACTTCTGAGTAAAAGGTTGTAAGTCCCATCCCTTTTACCTGAGAGTGCCTCATCTCTAGTCTTGTCGATTTCTCAAAGAGACTTAATTAACCTGATCTAATCAGTTGTAACAACCCATTCCAGTCAGTTTCATAACTCAGATAGAAATCTTCCCGGCTTGATTTTCCTTGATTCCTAATTGCCTCTGAAAATAGAAAGGTACAGCAAGTGCTGGAGAAAGGAGGAGGGGAAATCTTTCACATATCACCCACCTTCTCCACAGTAGCTCCTTCCACTGTGCCTCAGGATATTGTTTTCCTGTCTATACCTGTAAAGAGGCTTCATAGCTATTCCTCTCCTTCCTTTTTAAAAAAAGCACATTCTAGAGTCAAATGAGCTTCCATGGGAATATGGGAGAGTTATCTCTGTATGGTGGAGTCACCTGCGTACATAAATCTAGTATGGCTATTGTATTTTAAAAATCTTATCTGGAAAATCCTTGGGAGATTCAGAATAAAACACCTATGTGGTGATACTGAGAAATTTTTCTTAAAGACTGATGACTGACAGGTCAGAACCAGACACATTTTCTCATCATGCCCACTTGGATTTTTCTTCTGTCCAGCTATTGTCTTGAGTCCTTTTAGTCCTTGTAGTGTTGGATCTATTCCTCAGTAGAGAAAGGAGAATTCCCATCCTTTAAAAACATTCTGAAAATCTTAATATAATTTCTATGCCTTGTAATTTATTTTCTTGATATCTAAATGCACTCCTTTTATCCATTCTGGTAAATTCTTATAAGCACAGGATTTTTAAAGAGTTATCTCTGTATGCACAAACTAAGCAAATTGCACAATATCAAATTATGAAGGGGTTCCACAAAAATAATTAAAAATTGGAATATGTAGTGATAATAGATCAGAATAAACATTAGTCAGCAGGATGGGCTTTTTAAAATTGATATACTCTATTGCTTCAGTAGGGGCTGTCGTGGCACAGCAGGTAAATGGCTAAGTTGCAGAACTTGCTGATTGGAAGATCGGTGGTTCGAATCCGCAGATGGGGTGAGCTCCCATTGTTAGCCCCAGCTTCTGCTAACCTAAAACATGCAAATGTGAGTACATCAATAGGTACCACTTCAGCGGGAAGGTAACGACGCTCCATTCAGTCATGCCAGCCACATGACCTAGGAGGTGTCTACGGACAATGCCGGCTCTGGCTTAGAAATGGAAATGAGCACCACCCCTGGGAGTTGGACACTACTAGACCTTTACCTTCACCTTATCGCTTCTGTATGCAAATAAACTCTGAGTATTCCTTACCTGAGAAAACCCTATGAAATTAATGGGATTGCAAAAAGTTGACAGGTGACACACTCATTTTCATCTGGCAATGAGAGACACGTAGAATGTGTGGAACAAGGATTGCACAGCAAAAAGGCCACAAAAACGGGTACATGTATATCTCATAACTTCATGAGATGCTTCAATGCATGAACTGTGTATTTTTTTAAAATCAGATTTATATCCCATTTTTCCCCATAAGGGACCCAGAATGATGTGCAACCTACATTAAAACACGCCATCTAAAACATTTTGAAATAATAAAAAAGCATTAAATACAAGCTACTTAAAATATTAGTTCAGAATAACTAAAAGCACATTAACACTTATCTACTATACTACCCTAAGTCATATTTAATCATGCTTAACTGTTATGATGGGTCAAGGCTGTGATTTTTATCCAGTCTTGAGATACTTAGTTGTTTAAAGTTTTCATTAGCATATTCTTGTGGATTTCCCACTTCTCATGTGGTGAAAATTAACCATGGTAATGCTATCTGGTCTGATTTCCTTGGGATGATAGTTGGATAGACCTTTTTAAAAGAAAATGTATTTACATTTACAGAAATTAAATGAAAGTAGAATACTGGAACAGAATACTACAATTTCCATCCCAACAGTGAATGTCAGTTACATCGTGTCAGAAGCTTAGGTGCCTTCAGGCAGTTCACAGCTTTCTTATTCTGTGCTTGATTCTTCCTAGGCCTGGCCCTACTAGTAGGTCGAGTGAGTTATTGTTCAGATAACAGATAGCAAAGGACAACTGTTGTAAGGCAGAACTTTGTGTTCCATCTGGCACAGTGCACCCCATTGGTAACTCATCAAATAACTTTACTTACAGTAGAAGGATCTTGTCTGGTCACTCGTAAGAGTTTTTAAACTCCTAGTCAAGTTGTACAGGGAGCAAATATGGAGTGGCACATTTTTTTTGCTTGAGGCAGAAACTGTATTGGATTTGCCTGACATTTGCAAAATACAAATCTGTTGTATTTTTTCTGTCATTCACTTTATCTCCATCCACTCTCATCATCTGGAGTGGCATTTTTCCCTAGGAACTGCTGTATTTATCTTTTTCAAAAACACGCATAAGGATTACCAATTATCTCCTCTTACTCCCACTGTGGAAATCTGAACCAACCACCCAGGGTTATTAACTAGCAATCTAACGAATGAGTGATCAGCTGGCAGAAAAGCAATACCAAGGGATAACCAGGAATTGTCTTTGATAAGCATTAGTCCCATCTGAAGTATCTTTATACTGAAAAGCTTCAATGTTGTTTGGGGAATTCATTTTTATTAAGAGCAATTTTGAGTGTTTGTGGGTTTTTTTGGTCACATGAATACAAATGTCTACTTTTTATTTCTTCGTTTCACATTTTATCATTATTCTTCCAGCACCTTTCTTTCATCCCTTTTATTTAAGTGATGGTAAAAGCAAATGATCATTTTAAAATCTGGTTCTTAAAATTGTTTTTGAAACAAGTAAACATTGCAATGAAACTGGGTTGCTGTGAGTTTTCCAAGCTGTGTGGCCTGTTTTAGAAGCATCCTCTCTTGATGTTTCATCTGCATCTACGGCAGGCATCCTCAGAGAGAATGCATCTAGAACATGGCCATACAGCCTAGAAAACTCACAGCAACCCAGTGATTCGAGTCATGAAAGCCTTTGACGACACATTGCAATGAAACATTTATATGTATCTAGATACATTTATAATTGTATAATAATTGTATCTATTGTATCTATAAGAATTGTATAATAATTGTATCTATAAGAATTTAAAAATGTGTCATTGGAATGTTTTATTGTTTTGTTATGTATTGCTTTGGTGAGAAGGGCCATGTGACAAAAAAGAAGTAAATAAATACTTTAAAGGACTTAGCACATTGCACATTTGCAGTGATGATGGTAATTTTCAAATACAGTAGAGTCTTACTTATCCAACATAAATAGACCAGCAGAACATTGGATAAGCAAAAATGTTGGATAATAAGGAGGATTTAAGTAAAAGCCCGTTAAATGTCAAATTACGTTATGATTTTTCAAATTAAGAACCAGAACATCATGTTTTACAACAAAGCAACAGAAAAAGCAGTTCAATACACGGCAGTGGTATGTAGCAATTACTGTATTTACAAATTAAGTACCAAAACATTGCAATGTCTTGAAACAGCCGTGGATCCGAGTGGGAGGGAGACTACGTTGGATAATACAGAATGTTGGATGAGTGAAGGTTGGATAAGCAAGTCTCTACTGTGTCACTAAGTTCATTCTCTATAGCAGGAACCAGGTGTAGACATATTCTAGCATACATCTAGCACCTCTGAATGTCTGTTGGAATACATCAAAACCTGTGCTTTTACTTTACATCACTGTAACTTTGGCTTCATGACTGTTAAACAATGGAAACAATGGCATTATCATTTGATAGTAGTATTAACTTCTGTCCTTGAAAAACTATGACGTTCAATATTGGAAATAAATATCACTATCTACCTTCTAACATTTCAGAAATGGAAACTGAAATGTGTGGCCAAGCAACATGGTCAAGCTGGCAAAATGATTAATGAGGGAGAACATACAAGTTAGGAGAAGCTGCTGTAGTTTGCCATTGCCTGAGCCTGATGGGAAAGGCAAGATTCTGTCTCCTTTTTTACTCTGCCCTTAAGTTAATTGAGTACAAACCTGTACTTTTCCATTTTGAACCAGTTTGCCACAATCGAAGCAAGCTGAGGACAAAAGGGGAAAGTGGTAGAAAGAGGGCTTGGGGCATTTCAACAGTATCTTAAAAAGTGGGTTGAGAGAAGATCAATCAGGACTGTCCCTGCCAAATTGGGACAGTTGGAGGCTATGTTTGCAGAGAACATGAGATAGGATTTGCTTCACATAGCTCCAGGACCTGGAACTTTCTGCCAAGGAAGGAGAATCTGGTTTTCTTTCTCTTGTCTTTCTGCTGGCAATGAAAGACCTTTTTATTTAGGCCAGCCTTTGGACTCTAGGCTGGTCTGCATTTGGAGGATTGGGTGGTTGTCTGACTAGTTGGAAACTAGCCATATCTTGTACTGTTGTGTTTTTATAATTTCCTTTCAGTATAGTTGCTTTTAATGTCATTTCTTTTGGTAGAGAGGTTGATGTACATCTAAGAAAAAAATACATACATGTGTACACATATACTATATATACACACACATAGAGAAATAAACACACACTAAAGGAGAAAAAACATGCTTAGTGCCTATCTCCTGACACCCACATGTGACCTCGAAGCCAGCTGGCCTTTGTGTCTGTTTGTTTTGCCTTTATCCCTATTATGGACAAATAATGAGGATGGGCTCCTCCTGTAATTTTTGAAATCGTAGGTCTTTATCTTGAGCCGCACAAGGTCATGAAAGAACCTTAAGGCACCAACAGCATTTTCTTTGCCTTGAAGCAAGTTAAAAATGTCTCAGCAGGATTAGTTAGAGGGGTGGGGGGAGAATAAAAGAGCGGCAGATTGGGAAAATGGATTTGTTGGGGCTGTAGGAGAGCCAAGCTCAGCATGGCTGCTTACAATCCTCCTCCCAAGAATCATGGACAGCTGGAAATTCCTTGGTGGACAGGCTAGATAATTAAAATGCTAGTAGACCAAAGAGCTTTAGTTAAAATTGGAAAAGTACTGAATCCAAGTTGTAAGTTAAAAGAAGGATGATCTAGCCGGGCAATTAACTTGAGAGGTTTCTGTAACTCTCATGGTCATTTTCAAATATTGCTAAGCATATTGTCTCTAAAACAAGGAATGGGGAGTGTGTGCCCCCATAAGATGATAATTGATTTAATCTCCCAGTATTCCCATAACTCACCATCTTCACAATGTACA
This sequence comes from Anolis sagrei, assembly GCF_037176765.1. NCBI lineage: Eukaryota > Metazoa > Chordata > Lepidosauria > Squamata > Anolidae > Anolis > Anolis sagrei. The sequence goes on from NC_090025.1 coordinate 165,475,306, forward strand.
GTGGGGATTCATAGGTGTTGTTCTGCTTCAACATCTAGAAGGCTACACATTCCCCATTCATGTTCTCTGTGAGCTTTGTTTGGGTGTGAGGAATGATCGTCCACACATCTTCAGCATCTCAAGGGATAAGGAGGTATTATCACTGGATAGTTCTCTCAAGATCGCCTGATCTACTTTAATGGCTTCCTGGACCAAGTCCAATTAAAAGAGAAAGTGCTTCAAGAAGGGAAGGGTTTTGTCGTTGCCCATTAATAGTTATTGCTCAGACAGTAGTAAGCACACAGTCTTACTCAAAATGTATTGAATTGCTATTGAAGTGATAGTAAATATTTTTAAAAAACTGATATGTACATTTAAATTAACATGTGCTACTTTTTTTGGTAAATCTAGATCAGGCTTGTGCAGACTTCGACCCTCCAGGTATTTTGGACTTCAACTACTGTCTGTTAGGAATTGTGGGAGCTGAAGTCCAAAACCCCCGGAGGGCCGAAGTTTGCCCAAGCCTGATCTAGACTATTTTTTGTTCTTTTTTTATTTGTCTACCCTAATGAGTAAAGGAGAGACAGGTACTTGTGATGGGCACAAGGCAGGGTTCTCTTTCTATGGAAAAAGGCAGGGTTTTGATAATGGTGATGGCGGTTTCAGAGAAAATCACCTTCAAACTAGGAAGGAAAGTTGGAGTTTTGTTAGCCTGTCTAAATAGTCATAAGCCATTTTTAAAGTCATGTTTTCAATTTCTGCCTTTTTATCTGTGCATCTTGATATTCTAGTAGTATTTTGAAGGCACAAACCCAACCAGGAGACTTGGTTGTGTTGTGTTTGGTTTTAATTTTTTTAAAGCATGTTTAAAAGGAGTGTACTGCCTTTTTAAAATACCCACCACTTTCTAAATTCTCCCATAAAAGCGGCAAGAAAAGAATTACACATTACGGCTTGAATTTTCCCTCTGGATTCTGCTTCTGTTCACTTCTATTTTTAGTTTTGCGTTTTTGAGCAGCATGTTCTTTAGTATGCAGTAATAACAACCATTGGTAGTAGTTGCCCATCTAAACGGCTCTTGTCCCTCTATGATAAGGAAGCGGAGAAATTATTCTGTCATCGTCATCATCTCCCTTAGCCAAGAAATGAAGCTTCTGTTGGGAAACAGTGATGAATAGAAAGGAGATTGCAAGGGAATAACAGTTTTGTCACTCCCAGGTCAGAAATTTGCTTTTGTTTATGTTGCTCAGTGGGTGGGAAGTAAGGATTGTATACTCTTTGGTTGCACCTTATTATTAACTTGTAAGATGAACTGGTGGCACTGTGGACCTTGAGTCTGGTTCCTTGATTATTATTTTTTTGTGGTGATATTAAAGAGCTTCATTTTAGGTTGCTGATTATCTGTCCTGCCGATTGAGCCCTAGGCATTCAGATGCTAGGAGAAGAGGCTGGTTGGGGAGATTATTGTTCTTGCAGACAGAATGATTATAGTGTAACTGGGGTAGAATTTATCAGGCCCAACATAACACGTTGGCCATCATAGATGAGCCAAGCAGTATCATGCCCATTTCTTCTTTGGTCCTCTATGCTTTGGCACTTTAATAAACGAGCTTCTTCATGTGTTCCTGTGAACAGCAAAGCTGTGCTGGTGCGTGCCAAGGTGTGAGGCAACACTCCAGAGGTGCCAGAGACATACTTTCATTTCCATACGCTGCACAACTAATTCAGCACTCGCCTCCCCCCACCTCCCAATTTCCTTCCTATGGCTCATGAAACCAAAACACTGAAAACATGGCTCTGGAATTAGGTTCTAAATGTACAGGTATCAGGTGTGAGGTTGCAATGCTCCACTGTTGCTTGTCTAAGCATCCTGCTCCACAATACCTTTGGCTATTTCAGCCTGGATACAGATGGGCATAAAGGCTGATAAGAAAGGTATCTGGGCAGTTCAGCTCATTTCTTTTTTGACTGCAAGGACCAAAATGGATGAGATTGAATGATCTATGATCTGCTCTCCTGCTTTCACCAGAGCTTGGAAAAGATCCTGTTGGCCTGCAAATCCTAAAGTCATCATGGCCAGTGGCCATGCTGCTTAAAACATTTTGGGAATTAGAGTTCAAAATATATTTTTTCAAGCTCTGAATTTCTTTATTTGTTCATGTAATTGTGCATCTTTCTCTGTGTTTTATTTTACTAATTTAAGTCAAAACTTCAATCCCACGCTACTGTTATCCTATTTTCCTCGGAGTAGATAAAATACAGTGGAATAGCCTCTAGAACTCCTGCCATTGTAACACTGAATGGCAGAACTGGCTCAGCCATTTGGCAGATTGGCAAATGCTGTAGGTGGGGCAGAGCAAGCAGCTCTATTTCTGCCATCTGCAGTCAACTAAGCTATCTCATTGTATATCTCCCATGCTAGTCTGTATCATCAAAGTATGTGGGAGGATTTTGTCCTACTGTCTGTATGGTAGTAAGACTGAATAGCCAGTCACCAATCAAGTTAAAATATCCGATCAAGTTGGCTCCTCTTTACATAGGTGAAATAGGAGAATATGACCCAATTTTTTGTGCTTGTCAACAAAAATGAGTGAATGAATGAATAAATGATGTCTTGGAACAACGACACCGGGAGTTCTGATCAAGGGAGTCTTCCATCTTGTCTGTTCTTTGCATTGGTGTCTGGTGACGTTAGAGGTATGGTGAAGTGACTCCATAATTAAGTCCAAACCTTAAGGGAAATACCAAGGTACTTGACCTCTTTTGGGGACATTAAAATAACCTGAATTATTTTTATCCTGTTTTCAAACTCACTTACTTACTTATTTAGGCAATTCCTCATTGTTTGTGCGATGTTTTGGTGGTGGGTCTGTAGGTGATTGTGGAGCCCTATTCTTGACTCACATGTTCTCCTGCAGTGAGAGCATCGGTTTCCAGGTGCCTTCTTCTTGGCACATTTTCCCCTTTCACCCTCTATTCCTGCCTCTTCAAATTCCACAGCATTGCTTGTCACAGCTGACCTCCAGTTAGAGTACTCAAGGGCCAGGACTTCCCAATTTTCGGTGTCTATGTCACAGTTTTTAAGGATAGCTTTAAGCCCATCTTTAAATCTCTTTTCCTGTCCCCCAACATTCCATTTTCAATTCTTGAGTAGAGTAGAGTAGAGTAATTGCTTTGGGAGACAGTGATCGGGCATTTGGACATGGCCAGTCCAGCGGAGTTGATGGCATAGGAGCATTGCTTCAATGCTGGTGGTCTTTGCTTCTTTCAGTATGCTGACATTTGTCTGCTTGTCTTTCCAAGAGATTTGCAGGATATTTCAGAGGCAATGCTGATGGAAACGTTCCAGGAGTTGAGTGTAACATCTGTAGACAGTCCACGTTTCACAGACAGGGTAGGGAAGATAATAGTTTTCAAACACTGTGGGCTCCAGATAAGGGCCTTTCCACATAGCCATATAACCCAGAATATCAATGCAGGAAATCTCACAATATCTGTTTTTAACTGGGTTATCTGTGTCCACACCGCCATATATTCCAGTTCAAGGCAGATATTGTGGGATTTCCTGCCTTGATATTTTGGGTTATATGGCTGCATGGAAAAGCGCTAAATGTGATTTGTTCTTGTCCCTGGTTTCATTACTGACATCATTTTTGTCTTAAGGAACCCATACTCTTACGGGTCCTGTTGCCAAACTGCAAAAGATCAGGCATGTTAGGCAGAGATTTTGTGAAAAACCGCCCTGAGTCCCCCTTTGGGGTTAGAGGGGGCGGGGGGCGGTACAATTATTTGAAATAAATAAATAAATAAATAAATAGGGAAGATTTTGTATTAATAATAGTCATTATTATTTATTTATTTATTTCATACATTTATACCCCATTCTTCTCACCCCACCGGGGGGGGGGGGGGTACTCAGGGCAGCTTCACAACAAATACTCATTTGAGTGCTAACCACAATCATAAAACACATTTAAAAACAGTTCATTAAAATAATTACATTAAAAAAGATTTTATTAAAATCACACCTATTTAAAATCAATGTCTGGGACAGTCCATTGTCATACATATCACACTGAGTCTTATTCCCTATTGGTGCTGCTACTGTTCAAATTCTTGGTCCCATAACCAGGTTTAAGACTAACAAGTCTTTAGTGCCTTTTCCTTAAAAAAGACTGAAAGAATGTCCAATTAAAATCTATAAAAGCTATGAGACAGTAAGTGCACACTTCACCTTACATATTAACGTCTTCTCCAATTTGGTACCCTGCAAATATGCTGAACCACAAATCCTATAGTCCCCTATTCAGTATGACTAGCTTGTAGCCTACCATACCTAGAAGGCAGTTGGGAAGGCTGACCAATTGCTTTTCAAGGGAAACCATCATGTTGATGAAAGCATTCCTTCATGAATGGGAGCAGAACACCATACTGAACTCATTGCCTTGGATAAATCTAAAGGCTTATATAGAAGTGGCTGCTATCTAAGGGAGGAAAGACGGCGAGGAAATAGAACACCGCAGAAAACATCCCTGCGCATTTGTTCCAGTTTCCACATTCCTGTGAGAGATGCCCTTGATTATTAGTAACGTTATCTGGAATACCCAAAGGTATGGAGATGTTTCATTTATTATAGTAAAGCCTGATTGGCTGAGAAAGGTCCAGTATGGGTGGTGGGCTAAAAAGAGGGACAAATGGAAAGGAGCCTTGTGGTAACAGAGAACGAAGGTTAGGAGAGTGTAATTAGCAAAGATGCCAGCAAAGGTTATCAGTTTTAGGCCTGGGAATAAAATCTGAAGGTTCAGTAAAACTTACTTGAAAGAGTATGAAAAGTCTGCCATTTTTGCTTCTGCTTGGATTAAAGTTGGAGGTGGCGTAAACCCCCGTTTATACTTCCTTTGAAGAGATGCTGCCAGGAAATCCAAAGCAGTGGGAAGAAAAGCCCCACTGAACAGAAACACTGTGCAAGCTGGCATGATTCTTAATGTGTTTCCAAGTCTGTTTTGTTGAAAGAGATTGCATAATTTAAAAAGTCTGCATTTCTTTATAAAACAGATGTCAGAAACTCTTAGTCCATTGCATCCACGAAAAGACTAAGCTTTACAGCCCCCGTTTCTCCAGTTAAGTTCCTCTGATGTGTTGCTAGATGAAGAGCTCTGTCTGGAAAAACTGGGGGCTCTGGGGATAAAAATCTACACATTTGTAACCACTGGAGAAATGGGTTCTTAGTATATAGTTTTTTTAAAAAAGACTGTTTCCTGCTTCTTGGCAGGCGGTTGGACTGGATGGCCCATGAGGTCTCTTCCAAGTCTATGATTCTATGGTGCTATTAGGGAAGGTAAATGTCTGATAGGTAGAGTGCTCATATATCATCAGCCTTGGGAATTGCCGATAAAAGATTTTTTTTTACTGTTATTAATGATTTGGATTACTTTTGATTGTGTCCGAGGTTAGTGGGGGCAAACTGTCTCATCCCTATTAATCAAAGAGGATTAACCTTGGTAAGGAGGAACCAAAGGGTCAGTGTGTCTCAGTGGCTGAATTGTCAAAATAAGGTTGTCACAGGGCTGGCCCTATTATTAAGCAGAATGAATATCCTTCCTCAAACAGCAGATGCTGGGTGCATTAGCTACCTTTTTTGGCTGTATTTCCGTGTCATCTGTTCTCTGTTTTTTTTTAAAGGACAGATTTGGGTATTCTACCTAACTGGGCTGCCCTAAACTAATCAACTGCCTTATCTAGGTTGAATGCTATAAAGGTTCAACAACTACTTACAGTAAGTTGGCTTCTATATGTGGCAAATGATAGAAGTGTTCCATCTTGCCTTTGTTGTTAGGTAGTAATATGTTCTGGGTCAGCCTTGGTTTTGAATTAATTAGGAAAAAAATAAAGAGAAACAGGGCTGTTGAGTACAGCACATTCTTCCCTCACCTGGTGCCCTTCAGATATGTTGGACTACAAGTTCCATGGTTTCAGAGATGTTGGGAACTGCAAGTTCTACGAGTTTTCAGTAAGGCAGATATAGCCCAACACATCTGAACATAGTTTCCATAGAGTTTAAATTTTGAAAAGAATGTTGGAAAAATCACCCCCAAAACACTGTGAGCTGGCTATTCTAGAGGTGCAAGGAAGGCCCAAAAGCAGTGGGGATGTTTGTATGGCTCCTTGGAACTTACTTTTTGGGACTGCAGTTCCCAGAATGGCAATTAGCCATGTTGGCTTGCTGATTCTGGGTATTGCAGTCCTTCCAAATAACTTTTCTGACCAGACATGTGGGCAGGCTTTTGGTTGCAAGCTTTTGGGACACTTTCAATGCACAAATTGCACAAAAATGTGTGAACCCCAGAAGGTTAAAGGAGGGAGAATGCTCTTGAAATATTCTTGTCTTTAATGAAATCAAAGTAAATGCTGATAGCTCACCTTGTCAATCTCATTGTCATTCTTCCTGAGGCCAGCAAGGTATAGGAGTCAAGAAGCTTTCATCTTATAACCTGTTTGTTGCACTTAAGAAAACTAGATTGCAAATGGGAGTTGGAGGAAAGTTTAGGACTCTCCTTGCAGCAATGTGCATCCCTCTGAGTCAGTCTTATTCTGCACATTAGCAGTGTGTGAAGTTTTATATGTATTTAGGACAAAGTCTAGAGAAGTTTTTTTTGGATTAAAACTCCCAGAATTAGGGTCCCTTTTCAACTTTGCAAATTTCTTTTTCTTCTCTAAAGGTGGCTCAGGGAAAAATCCTGACTGCTTTATCTGCTCTTCCTCTCTCAGTATGTATGTATAATGTACTTTTTGGGTATGGTGACTCTTTTTTGAAGATGCCTGTTTTACTATAAATATATTCTGCACTAGGTTGCTGTGAGTTTTCCGGGCTGTATGACCATGTTCCAGAAGCATTCTCTCCTGATATTTTGTCCACATCTATGGCAGGCATCCTGTGGGCAAAATGTCAGGAGAGAATGGTTGTGGAACATGGCCATACAGCTTGGAAAACTCACAGCAACCCAATAATTTTGGTCATGAAAGTTTTTGACAACACATATTCTGCACTGTTCTCTTTCCCTTACTGAATTAACTGTTTGTACTGAACTCCACTGATATAAGCTGAAGAAAAAGGGAGAAAATGGTAAAAGGAAAAGAAACTTCAGTATTTTAAAAGCAGCTGAAAGAAGTGGAATAACATGATTAAATGGGATGGTTCCTGGCAGATCGGGACAGTTGGGGAATATGGGACTAACGCTGTTAGTATGTTTAACTGGGACTTGAGCAACATTGAACCTAGCAACTCAGTGATTATTCTTTGGCCTTTTGTCATCTTCAAGTGACTGACATTACAGAGATGTTATGAAAAGAAAGTGGGGAACAAGAGACTCATGAACCATATATACCATTTAGAAGTCCTTTGAGGGAGACCAGGAGATAAATGTGACTAATAAGTACACATTTCCACCTGTCCTCCAGAACTCCCTTCTGCATCCTCAGATTTTTTTTTGATGGGGTACCAAAAGTGCCCAAGATATTTGATTGAGAATGTACCATGCAGTCCTACCTGTGATGCACCACCATGGTTGATGCTAGGGATTGAAATAACAAAGCAGTTCCCCATATAATTTAGCAATTAAGCCACATAGCTGCTTGCACTTTCTTAGCCCAATGTACCCCCTGTTCTCAGTTGGTGTTGCCCTTTGCAACTTCTCTCTCTCTGAAGGGGATTTGCATGTGTGATGCAGGAAGGGCACAGCTTGATTATTTTTAACATTGTGCATTATTATCTCCGTTATTAAGGCAACCTCTGCCTCACACGCTAATTAAGATTCAAGGATGTTAATTTAATCGGGAATTCGGGCCGAGACCACACAGAATCAGCTGGATTAAGTTAACCTCGTGGACTATTTAATGTGTCTCCTAGAGGGACACTTTGGAGTAATGAGAATCCATCTTGAATGGCAATCAGGGACTCGCTCTTGTTTAAGAAGAGGCCCGAAATAGCCGTGCAGGTCATTTGAAATAAACAGGCAGGGAAGTGTGGATGGAAACAGGGGATGGAAGGGTTAGAGAGGCCCCAAAGCATGAATGGGAGAGTTGGGTTGGGAAACGGATTAATTAAAGAAGAGGGGGCTCTTGGTGAGAGGTGAAATGTGTTCAAAGGCCTTTTCAAGCTCATGTTTTGTAACACATTTCAGTTCTCCCCTGGAACTGAAGATACAGAAGCTGGCTGTGTGGTATGAAATGTGTTCAGAAGTAGAGCATGGGAGTGTTACTATTTCTTTGTGGCCTTTGTGACTCACACATGACCATTCATTGGATCATAGATGACTCCCTGAAGAAGCACGGTTAAAGGTAAGTGACCTGTTCTTTAGTGGAATATAACATCCCAAATTGACATTGATTTGGGGAGTTGCAGTCCAAAAAGTAATATTTCCAAGCTCTGGGCAAAAGAGGGAAAAAACAGTAGTAAACTGAAACACAGATTGTGTTATTACCAAAATCTTGACCTCCCTCCTATCTCAAGATAAAATTTTCTCCCTATAGTTAGGTGTTCTATCCCATGAGTAATGAATACATATTTTAAGAATAGTCTGAGCTCCCGTATTAGGCACATTATTGCTATAATTCATGTTTCCTGAACACCAGATCAGTGAATGGCTTGAGTGTTCAGGTGTTACAGGGCTTACCTGGATGTGGTTGGGTTGCCTTTAGGATTAGGTTATTGGAGGTTTGTGGTGCAATATTTTTGCAATTTACAAGGAAAACATAGGTCAGGGCTTTATTATTATCATCATCATCATCATCATCATCATCATTAGAAACACAGCAAGATGAGTCCACAGCAAACAAGATCACTCTGCTGGCTGTTGTATTGCAGTGCCTAAAGACCCTGGCCTGCACTTAAACACAATCGACGCTGTCAAAATTACCATTTACCAGCTGCAAAAGGCCACCTTACTGGGATCTGCATGCATTATTCACTGCTGTATCACACAGTTCTAGACACTTGGGAAGTGTCTGATGTGTGATCCTATTATTATTATTATTATTATTATTATTATTACCCGCTTTATCTCCCCTGAAGTGGCTTTACAGATTAAAACCCCTCTGATAGAATCTTCTTCCTATTTGCTTTATAAAGGAGCTGCCAACGCATTCAGATCCATTCTGAGAGGGATTCGGCTGTCTTTATCATCTTCTGCCTCATCTCCTTCATACTTGAACTTGAAATCTGAATAAGTTGTTTGTTTGTTAACTATTTATTTAAACTATTCATCTATCACAGTGGTTCTCAACTTGGGGTCCCCAGATGTTTTTGGCCTTCAACTCCCAGAAATGCTAACAGCTGGTAAACTGGTTGAGATTTCTGGGAGTTGTAGGCCAAAAACATCTGGGGACCCCAGGTTGAGAACCACTGACTATCAACTCTTAGATCGAGACAGTTAGAACAGCTCCTTTTTGGGCTGCAACTCTCAGTACCTGGGTTGTAGTTTGAAAGAGGATTCAGTCCCCTAAGTACCCCATCTTGCTTTTCCACAGTTATTGGGTTATGAAACTCCTGCGAGGAGGGGCAGAAAGAGGTGGAATATTAAAAAAAAAACATGTACTATAATTATTTTATGTTGTTTTATATGTACTATTTGTGTACCACTTGATATTGTATAATCTCCTAGCAATGCACATGAAAAAATATCTGTAATATGATTTAAGAACAGTATCAAATAATTTAAAGCACTTAATAATAATACATAATTAATACAGGCCAATAATCAACACAGAGAAAGAGAGCTGTGGGACTAATTAACCAGCTGGGGAATGACTAAGTAAACACATAATACTTTCAGCAGCAGTCGTTTGAAGTTGAATACCATTTCTGCCTTTCAGTGCACTGCCTTTTTTGCAGAGTTTCTGCTTTTTGAATTCCAGAAGATGGGTGCCATCACCAAAAAGATCTAATCCTCTAGACTAACTACTGTTAAGGAAAACTCTCAGGTAGGCTCTCCTTCCCTTTCTTTACAAAGTTGACTTTCATAAACTGCACAATTTTTCCACTGACTGATAGTTCTCCAATATCATTGGAAAATAAAATAAAAATTATATTCCTGAACACAAAATTAAACACTGATAAAATAAAATAGAGAAACAGCAAACAGATCTATTTAGTCAGCTAACAAATGTGCATAGTCTAAAATGCCTTGGCAACTTAAGAACATTTTGATCTGGTCCCCCCTAAATATTATGGCCTTAATCCAGCTGGTGCACTCAACTACAGTAGACCCTGTGTATCAGAAAGCTTTCCATAAGTCTTGCTATTCAGCCCAGCAGTTTGTTCAGTGTCTTTTCTAGCTGGAACGAGCAATTAGATTTAGACCAACATTTGCATTCATCTTACCTCCCAACCGGGAAATGCATTCAAGATTTGAAGCCTCACCCCCGAAATGTCCTTGGCCTTTGTGGGGGGAAAAGCACACTGTACCACTCATTCTGATGGAAGTCAGGGAATGGAGAGTCTGAGAATATGTGTTAAGAGTTCAGAGTTGAGCAGATCTCTATAAGTTGCTGGACCTCAACTCCCAGCACCTGTAGCCAGCATAGCCAATGGAGACGGATGCTGAGCATTGCAGTCCAATAACATATGAAAGGCCACACAGTTCCCACTCCTGATCTAAATGCATAGGCAGGTTCAACTGGTATAACTATTCAATCAACCCCCTTTTACAGTCCTGGAAGTACAGGATTGAGAACTTTAAATCAACTTGCATAATAATAACAAAAACATAAATACATTCATTTATATACTGCCTTTTTGATCCATAGATCCACATGCGATTGACCCTTCGTATTTGCTGGTTCGACTTTTGCAGATTTCATTATTCACAGGTTTGATTAACATGACTTCCCTAGGAATCTCTAGGTCTCTCAGAACAACTCCATGGTCAATTTCCAGCAGATGCTGACCATAGAATTGCCCTGAGGACATAAACATTTCTAAAAGAGCATTCGCTCAGGTTAAAAAATGTGGGAGTTTTTTCTTCACTTTTTCCACGTTTATGGTGTTTTGTGCCCTAGCTCCAGCAAATGTGGAAGGCTGACTGTATTTTATTGGAGTTATATTTCAAATATTTGCATGCTATTTTTTTCAGTAAAAAAATTGTAACACCAAACCATTAAAACAATAAAACCAGAACATGTGATATCTGTGAATTAGGGTATGGATTGTGCATCTCTTCAGATGTTTTTGAAGGGCTGTATTTCCTTACATGAACCTATTCACGCTCTAGGATCTTTGGGAGAGGCCCTTTTCTCTGTCTCATTGCATTCTTGGACTGATTTGGTGGGAACAAGGAAGATGGCCTTCTTGGTGGCTTCTCCTAGATATTGGAGCTTTCTTACATGAGGAGGTTAGGATGGCTTCCTCCATGCTGTATTTCATCAGGCAAATAAAAACATTCATATTCTATCAGGCTTCAGGGGTTGGTTGTGAAAGGCCTTTTAAAATGCTTTTTAAAGAAATCATTAAAACAGTACAGCCTGCAATTAATATTGTCTTACAATACATTTTAAATGGCTTTCCCTCCACATATTGTTTCATTGTTTTTACAAAGTAGCCTTAGTTATATTTTTGTGTGGTTTTTCACTTATATTGGGTTTTTATAATTTATAAGCCTTGAGTCCCATTCTTGGAAAAAATTGATTATGATGTTAACAATTAACTATGTTGACCAGTAGTACTTTAGCTAATCTGGCTGAGACTGATACGACTTCAACTACATCTGAAGGGAAATTCCTACCTCTGCTTCAAAGTAACAAGTATCTGACATTAAAACCATTCGAAGACATTAATAATAAACAGCACCAAAATGATTCAGTGTATGTATGAGGGTTATCCGGAAAGAAAGGTTACAAGGCATGTAGCTCTCGCGGGGGAAGTTGGTGTCACTGCCGTGTAGCGGGAAACCAGTGGAAGCAAAGAGCAGTGCCAGTTGTCAGTAGCTCATCAACTGGTATTGTGGTGAAGGTTAGAGATGAGTGTCCTCATTCTGTTTCCCTCCAAATGCGAAGTTTGTGCTATAATACGCTACCTAAATTATTTACTAAGGGCATGAACGCTACTGCAATTCATCATGAAATTGTTTCAGTTTATGGAGAGGACGTAATGTCAAGACAGCATGTGACAAAATGGGTACGGAATATATTGTGAGACCATGAAGAAACTTCACAAAGCAATCCAAAACAAACATTGTGGGAGGCTGATGGCGGGAGTCTATCTCCTTTGTGACAATGCACATCCACACACCCCTCATGCAACGCAAGAGTTGTTGACATCATTTGGTTGGAGCCCCCGGTGGCACAGTGGGTTAAACCTCTGTGCCGGCAGAACTGAAGACCAACAGGTCGCAGGTTCGAATCCGGGGAGAGGCGGATGAGCTCCCTCTATCAGCTCTAGCTCCTCATATGGGGACATGAAAGAAGCCTCCCACAAGGATGATAAAAACATCAAAAATCATCCGGGCGTACCCTGGGCAACGTCCTTGCAGACGGCCAATTCTCTCACACCAGAAGCGACTTGCAGTTTCTCAAGTTGCTCCTGACACGACAAAAAAAAAAATAATTTGGTTGGGAAGTTTGAAGCTACCTCTCTCACAGCCTCAATCTTGTACCCAGTGACTATCACCTGTTCAATAAAGTGAAGGAACACCTTGGTGGAAAACACTTTTTCGACCACGATAAGGTGAAGATTGAAGTGATGAACTGGCTGAAAAAGGTGGAGGGAACTTCTATGACACAGGCATCAAATACTTGTCCTATGGATGACCAAATATATTAAACTGAATGGTGATTATGTGGGAAAAGAATGTATTTTTTTTTAAAAAATCTTGTAACCTTACTTTCCAAATAACCCTCATAGTTCCAGTGGCTACTGCACAAAATAAAATCAAGCAATGAAAAATGAAGACAGTAATACAATTAAATGCACACATTGCAGTAACATATAAAATAATTTCATAAAGAATCAGAATTGTTCTGATTTTAATCATTGTGAAATCCGATTCATACCAGAATGAGGATATATTTATATATTCAAATGTGGCATTATTCTGCAGTGCAGTCTTCTTTAACTGCCCCAACAATCCTCTAATGAAATTCTACAGTGCACAACATTGGCTTGCCTACAGCCAGTAAATGATGTGTAAATGTGGATTTGAATTTAATATTCATTAACAATATTTGTGTACTATCCAAGAACTGACATTACCTTATTGCTTAACATGTAAAACCATAAAAAATGAGAAGTGACGTATTTAAACAGAATGTTGAGAAGAACAATAGAAGTTACAGTCAATAAATTCACAATAAAATCACAAGCGGCAAAACATTAACACAGCAGAGAGAGAGGGAGGTGGGGGGAGAGAAGCACTGGATGGGTTTAAGATTAAAATATCTGGGAAAATAAAGGGGCCTTCATTTGTCATTGAATAGTCCATAATGAGGGTGCAACATCCAAACACAGATGTTTCCCGTCCTGAACTTCACAGTTCTAACTCCTTCAGCACCGTAGCATTTTACTACCTTAATATTTTAGTATTTAATTTGTCTTTTGCTTGTTTTTATGACTATGAGCTACTCTGGATGTTGTATGTTGTTCCCTATCTGCACCCTACTCCATGCGTTCACAAGAGAGACTGGAAATGTACTTGTTTGGGCTGCAGCTTCCAGTATCCCCCAACCAGCATAACCATTGGCTGTGGTTGAGATGCAGGCATTTGTGAGATGCACATCCCAGAGGGAATTGGGAACTAGGGGGATTTCTTCCATGCTGTTGTTTGTAAAGGAATATCCTTGTTTAGCCACCTTTTCATCACAGTTTCAGTTTTAGAGGGTGGTGGTTTGAACAGCCCTAAAGGAAAACAGCTGGTAGTTCTGGAGGTCAGCATTGAGAAAATCAATTGAACTGTGTGTTTAAATATTAACCTAAAGAGTTTTCTTTTTTGTGTAGTTGGCCTGTCAGATGCATAAAATGTTCATAGTGCTCAGAGAGAAAGAAGCATTTTGAAAAGGATCAAAAGAAATCCAAGCTGGATGAAATGGATTCTGCTGGCAGGCCCTTTGAAAAAGAGTGGAGACGGGAATCTAGGAGTTCCTTCATTTAATACTATTCTCATTTGGCTACATAAAACCACAGAGGGATCCAGCAGCCAGTTGTGTCCACCCAGGACCTGGGTGGCCTGTATACCTCACTGATATTGCTAGATTTCAGCAACAAACCAGGAAACTTATATGTAAGGCAAACATTTTGCTTGTATTAAATGGCTTGTTGTGGTTTGTGTCCACAATTCAGTGGCAAACTGCCACCCAAGGCATTTAAAAGCATGGGAAATGCTTGTTTTTTATTGTACATTTGAGGTTCTTTTGGGAAGGGCATGGCCCTGACAGGTGTCCACAATATGCATGTTACCCACCCCTGTGTTAGAAAGAGGAGGAAATATGTCAAATATATATACTGGGATCTAGGTAGAGATTGTGAAAGGCAGGGAAAATCCCAAACTCTGGTATTGTACAGCTGAGCTAACCTTCTCAGTGAACAAAATTTCTGAAAATAACAGAATAAATCATTTGGTAGAATCCCATTAGGAGTTTGAGGTCAGAGGAGGATTCCTAAACCTGCCAGCATCTGTACGTCTACAGACGGAGCCTTATTCTGAGCCTCTTGTACAATCTGTTCTGCCACTTTAAGTAGTGGCTTTAAACTCAGAGGGGGGAAAACACAAACCCTTGGATTGCGTCAGTACTGGAATGGGCAAGATCACAGGCTTGCTTTAGCCCCCCCCCCCCCTTCACCCCTATTTGATTCTCAGAGTCACCCATTCATTTCACAAAGATGTGGAGGGGAAATGCTGGCTGTGCACAGAAAGATTTGTCCTTCTGGCATCCTACAATTGACCTTTTTGAAAGGCGATGCCGGTTAAGGCCATCGTCCACTTGGAAAGGTTAATGAAATGCTATCCAAATTTAACACTAGTGATGGAGCACCACTACTGCTGCATCAAAAATAATAATTAAGAACAAAGAAACAGGCAAGTGGACTCCCCCATTAACTGGTTGACATATGACCCCTGGAGCAGAATATTCTACAAGAAGCAGGTAGCCTGGAAGCAAGCAGCCATGTCTAACATGTAAGGTGGGCAAAGGACAGCATGCTAGAGCAGGGGCGCTAATGTTGATGCTTGGCTTTCCCCTGCATACTGAATTTTGAGTGCCGCATTGGTGAACTATTTGCTATTATACAGGAGAATGGAGGTATTAATACACAGACAGTCTAACCAGCTGACTTTACTAGCAGATGGCATGAAAGGAAGATTGATCAAAACCTATTACATCGTTTGGTTGTTGCTCGCCATGAGCATGGTTCTTAGCTAATCAGAATTATCTGTGTTCATGCCAGAATGATATCCTCTATTAGCTGCAGACTCAAAGGATGTAAACTGTGGGGAGAAAAGTGCAGCTTGAGATTTTTTGCTATTTGTGTGCATACATGCCTGGCAAAGTTCCTTTTTGTAGAGTCCAAGGGGAATGAAATGAAAATACATCATGCAGCCTATGTGACAATAATTTTATAACAAGGTTCAGAATCATGTTGCCCTCAAGAGTTATGGACTGCATGTCATAGTAGTCCTAGCCTACATAGCCAGTAGTGTAAAATATTGGGATCTAAAGCAGTATTGAGTTGCAATACTGCTTTATAAAATAGCCTACTTTGCAGACATTTCTCTGTTTGATGCTGTCCCTTACTATTAGAAGTGTGGTACACTCCAGGTCTGGCAACAAAGGAGAGTTTGGGATGTAAAATTGTCCACCAGCAGTTATGTTCTGGGATAGATGCCTGAGCACCGTATCAAATTTTCTGTTAAGGAAGTAAAGCCCAGGAACACATCTAGTTCTTTAACTGGAGTAGGACCATATTATATTTTTCTACAGAGTATGTTTCTGCCTATACAAAAGGGAAGATTAGGGATGCCACTTTCATGGCTCCCTATGTTGTGTGTTCCTATTCTGTTTTTTTCACTCACAAAGAGCCTCAAGTATTCTCTTATTAAGTTATCAGTGAAAACTCTGCCTAAACTGTTGTGTAAGTTCAACCTATTTCTACCTGCTGTGCATGGACATTCTGAACATGTGCATCAATACAACAATTGTAATAGTTGCCATTTTTTTGCCTTTTAGAGGTTTATTTTTCAAAGATATTTTAAACATTTTAGAATTTTTGATAAGATAAAGGTAAAGGTTTTCTACTGATATTAAGTCCAGTCATGTCTGACTCAGGGGGTTGGTGCTCATCCCCATTTCTAAGTTGAAGAGCCACTGTTGTCCGTAGACACCTCCAAGGTCATGTGGCCAGCATGACCTCATGGAGCGCCATTTCCTTCCCGCCAGAGTGGTACCTATTGATGTACTCACATTTGCATGTTTTTGAACTGCTAGGTTGACAGAAGCTGCAGTTGACAGCAGAAGCTTATCACACTCCCTGGATTCGAACCTGCGACCTTTTGTCAACAAGCTTAGCAGCTCAGCAGTTTAACCCACTGCACCACTGGGGCCCCCCTTTTTGATGATGCTCTTAGCGATCAAACAGATTCAGTAAAGTTCCTGATAGGCAGCTTTGGAATAAAGGAGATGGAAGGAAAGTTAGAACATACAGAGCATGTTTTCCTGCGCATGTCCCAGATCTCTCCCAAGGGACCAGAATATAATGACAGCCTCTAATGGTAAAAAGTATGATGGAAGAGGGTGGGGCATTTGGACTAAAACATCCAGAATTCCCAGCCAGTGGAATCATGGGAGTGGCAATCCCCCAAAGAAACTGTTAATCTATGAGTTCTGTGTATCATAGAATGAGGATAGACAGATCAGGATCTATATAGATAGATTTCAGGCTGATTTGCATTAGATTATCAAATTCTCTCATACCAGCCAAATAAAGTAGCTTTTGAGGGAGTAAGAAATTAATGGCTGTTTATAAAGAATGTGAATTTGGGTCCATTCTGCAAGGTGTAGTATTGTTGCAAATTTGGTCAAGATACACTGAATGCAACTGATTCCCTGGAATTTATCCAATGGGTACAAATGTGCCTATTCTATATATAACAAATACATTGCTGTATGAGGTTATTTCAAAATCCTTAGTGCTTAATTTAGATTCTTTTAGGGACAGATGGAACACTAAACTGAGAATCAAGCTAAAACCTCTGTGTTCAAAAGTTGCATTGCAGTCACATTATCTGAACTGGGTATCTAAATGAGGCTTATATAACCAAAATTATGATTAGGCTATATTGGGCACCAATTTATATTTTAAACTTTTTATCAAGCATTTGCCAACATGATAAAAGATCAACAGATATACAAAGAATGAAAAAGAAAATATGGTAAAGAGAGAACAAGAGTTGTGAAGCATAGCAAGAAAGGAATTTGCATTTGACCTCCAACTTTTCTAACAATAATTATAGATCTATCTATGTAAAAATGTAATGTTGGTTTGTGGGGGCCTCATAACTCCAAAACCACTGGATGAACTGACATGAAAATTTCAAGCAATACAACTATCAAGCCAACAAGTGAACATCATTAAAAAAACCCCACAAAAACACGGTGAAGAACACTTTACTACCCCAAAATGCAAACACACGATACAGTGCATGCACAAAGAAAATCTCCTGGTTCCATCTCCCTCCTTCATGAGGGAAAAAAACCTCATCCATAAGGGCCTGTCACAGCAAGTGCAAGAGGCACCTCCGAGCAAACTCCCTCATCACAGAATCTGGAGAGGAGGTGAGGGAGGCAAAGAGCACCTTCTCTAAGCTCAAGGCTATGGAGACTTCCTCCTCTACATTGGAAGGGTTGGGGTCTGGACCAAATTTGGCAAATACGTGACACGCCAAAACTTTAATACTGCTGGGGTCAGGAGGTGCTTGGGGGAAGTAGAGGAGGAGGAGTTGGATGCTCTGCTCTCCTCCCACACTGCTTTTCTCGTCGCTTCTGGTGCTTTGCTGCGGCTCTGCAGCTTGCGGGGGGGAGGGGGGGGGAGCAGGCCCTACGCTCTGCCCTGTCCTGCACTGCCTTTTTGTGCCCTTTTTGGCACCCTGTCTGCCCCATGGCCTGTGGGGAGGACAGGAAGGCAATGGGCCCTTTGCTCTCTCTTCCCCCGTGCTGCCTCTTTGTGCCGTTTTATTTCCTAAATCACCAGACAAGGCCATAGCAATGCATGGTCAGGCACAGCTAGTATTTATATAAAATAATTGCTGTGATTATGATTACCAGTAATATATTTCTACTGTTTTACCAAATCTAATTATCAAATCATACAGTTAACATGTTATTCTTTCTTTGCCAAAAACCAATTAAAGGTTCCTAATCTTTCAAACATGTCACCAGTGATTTTTCTCTGATCAATTTGTCCATTTCAGCTAAATCCATCAATTTCAGCAGCCAGTCCTCATCATTGGTATGGCTGTATTTTTTCCACTTTTGGGCATGCAGTAATCTTTCTGTTCATATATTTTAATAATTTCCCCTTACCAGATTTAGCAGAAGCAGTTCAGACTTCAGCTGAACATTAATTATGAAAACTTGAATCTCCATTTTTTTTGCTATTCTAAAAGTCCACTACCCATGATAAAAAGGTCTCATATTTACATCACACATTTTGGACAATTTATTTTCATTGTTGGGTTCTCTCTGCAATATTAGTGTTGGACTTGTGAGTGATTGGAAGCCATTCTTGTACATCTTTTATCGTTCTGTCAAGTCATTATCTCTTTCTGAACAAATATCAAAACAATTAATGCACTTAATAAATTATTAACAATAGAAGTTGAATATGTTTTATTGAACCATATGCCTAATTCCTAGGATTTGGGTAGAGAAATGATTGGTTAGAATGCTGATAGCTAAATATATAAGTTTATATAATTGGAAACTTCAGAACACCCTTAATATCTGTATTTGGATTCTAGGTCTAACATTGGCCAATTGAGAAACAATATTTTATGAGAAACCAAGTTGCAAGTAATTATAGTTTTATCAAACTCAGTGTGGAATAAAAATGACATGTGTTCATATTCTTGCAGCATACTATACCTTCCAACTATTTGTTTTCCCCTGTGCTTTTTTTATTAGTTTGCAATAAATACAGTTTTATTAGTTCATAGCTTTAGCTCAGCAAACTGAAGCTATAACTCTCTATAGTGTGAGGTTTAAGATGGGAGTTATTAATAATTTAACTTCAAACATTCAGCAAGTTAATTTGCAAGAAGCAGTAGTAAGGCTAGGTATATTATAAGATTGTGGACTTAATCGTGTTTCAGCCCCTGCCCCACTTATAACTTTAGATCAGACATGGAAAAACTGGAACCCTCTGGGACCTGTTAAAGACTCCAAATGCCCCTAGGCTCCCAATTTTTAATTTATTTGGTGATTTTGACCTAGTATCATGGCATTTTTGCCCCATGTCCCATTCCCAATCTAAAACTAAACCAAAAGTAAGGTGACCCTGGGGCCCCTAATGAAAAAAATCACAATTCTTCTGTAGTTGCTGATTTTTGCTTTAGTTGGGAAAGCCGAATTGTGTCGCCTTTGACATTCCTTCCACTCAGTACCCATACTGACTGGGGTATTCTGGGAATTACTATCCAGAAGGTAATGTTTCCAAGCCCCACAGAAATGTTTGCATTTGGCGAGAATATGAGTAGCTAGAATAAAGTGTTAGCTTATGTAACAGATCTGGGTAGTTTTCCCTACTGACAGATTGTTATTTTGGCCAACAGCATGGTAACCTCCATTTTGATGTCAGTAGGCTAATCAGCCACTAAAAATTGCTCAGTGGTTGAGTCTACCCATTTAACAAATCAGAATGTATTTCAAATGAGACCTGGTGGTTCCAAGTAGGTGGATTATTAATAAAAGCAGATTAAAATCTAGCTGCATCCTCGGAGACAAAGATTAAGATATGTTCCTTTTCTGGCTACTTATGCTCCAAATCACCAGATGCTCTGGGGCACTATTGAGTTATTTCAGAATACAGGGGTGTTTGTTGTTTCATTTGTCTAGTTTTTGCCAACTTGAGGAAGGCAATGGCAAACCTCTTTTGATCAAATTTTGCCAAGAAATTTCTGTAAGGGTCATCATAGTTCAAAACAACTTGAAGCCATACAACAGCATTTTTTCTAAAAGCAAACTATCTTCCAATATTGAATATATATCAGTTACAAACAAAAATAAAAACAATATATCTGTAATGGAAAAACCATTCGGTAGGTGTAATACAGAAGATGGCCACCGCATGCAACCAGTCCAATGGCAAATTTAATTTTACAAAAGATGAAGCAACCAACTTAAGGATGAAACCTAAGTGCTCACTAGATGAAATCCTACTTGACAATTTGTTTATATTTCCTCAGTCTGTAAATCAAATGAAAATTCTGCATTGGCGTGATTAAACCTAAAAATAGTTCTCTTCTTTATTTTGTCTTACATTAACAATATTTAGAAGCAAATTGATTTCAGACTTAAAAGATGCTGACACTGGTCTTAAAAATAACCCCAATGAGACAATCTTGAAAAGGCTCTGTGCCAGAAATGGGGATGCAGTAAAGAGAATGGATTAAAAGGAGGTGCGCAGTGTGGAAGACAGTAGACAGGCAAAAGGGCAAAATAGGTTGGCTATAAAAAGGAAATAAGGTTGATGGGATATAGAAAAAGTGAAATTAGCAACAAACTAAGAATTCTGCTTGTTGGACACCTGTATCTTGACAGCAACTGTGTATATAGAATTTTTAACCACTAGATCAGTGGGTCTCAACCTTCCTAATGCCGCAACCCCTTAATACTGTTCCTCATGTTGTGGTGCCCCCAAATGTAAAATTATTATAGTTGCTACTTTATAACTGTAATTTTGCTACTGTTATGAATCATAATGTAAATATCTGATGTGCAGGATGTATTTCTATTCATTGGACCAAATTTGGCACAAATAGCTGATAAGCCCAAATTTGAATATTGGTTGGGTTGGGGGGGGGGGGTATTGATTTTGTCATTTGGGAGTTGTAGTTGCTGGGATTTATAGTTAACCTACAATCAAAGAGCATTCTGAACTCCACCAGTGATGTAATTGAACCAAACTTGGCACATAGAACTCCCACAACCAACAGAAAATGCTGGAAGAGTTTGGTGGGCATTGACCTTGAGTTTTGGAGTTGTAGTTCACTTACATCCAGAGAGCCCTGTGAATTCAAACAGTGATGGATCTGAACCAAAGTTGGCATGAATACTCCATATGCCCAAATGTGAACACTGGTAGAGTTTGGGGAAAATAGACCTTGACACTTGGGAATTGTAATTGCTGGGATTTATAGTTCATCTAAAATTAAGGAGCATTCTGAACCGCACTAACAATAGAATTGGGTCAGACTTCCCACACAGAATTCACAATACTTTGTTTTGCGATTATCTTTTGCATCCCCTCTGACACTCCCCTCACAACCCCCCCCCCCCCCCCCGGGGGATCCCAACCCCCAGGTTGAAAAATGCTACACTAGATGTTTTGTTTTGAGAAAACTTGAGGTGAAAAGTTATAGCTCTTTGAATTTTGTGGGCTGGTTTGAAAGGTTATGGGGGTGGAAAAGGGGAAAGAGTTGCAAAGTTAAGGGTGGTTCCTGGAAATGTTAGGAAAACAAGGTTGCAGAATAAACAGAATGTGCATCAGAAAGAAACTCACTGATGAAATGTCTCATTTGGGGTTTACAACTGTTGACATGCTTTTATCATAATTTCCTTATGCCAGAGCTTGAAGAAGTTATCTTTGGGGCTGTGTCTCCCAGAAGCTTCCCAAGCATCATGGCCATATGTCATACTAGTTGGAGGAATTTTGGGAACAACCAAAGAAGCAACTGGCTGCTGGACTAGCACAACTTGTAATGGGGCTCTGTGTGTCAAGAGTAAACAAAATGACCCTCCAAATGTTGTTGAACT
The DNA here is from genome assembly GCF_037176765.1 of Anolis sagrei. Lineage (NCBI taxonomy): Eukaryota > Metazoa > Chordata > Lepidosauria > Squamata > Anolidae > Anolis > Anolis sagrei. The sequence goes on from NC_090025.1 coordinate 165,497,296, forward strand.
ATAACCCCCATGAGTCTTAGACAACATTGACAATGGTAAAAAATTGTGGGCATTGATAGTCCAACATAGGGAGCTATGCTTTTCCCATCTCTGATTTCTGAACAGTTTGTGATTTGTTAAGAGTGTTCTCTATATTGCAAAATTGTCTGTGTGAATGGATGAAGCTTCATGAGGACCTGAGGTAGAAGACCTGTTGGCTCAGTTCTGTATGTCTTGTATAGTTTGATACATTGCAATCAGCAGCAAGCACTGTACAGAGTGAAATGTTAGCAAAGGTAAGTCAAATGTTAGGTTGTCAAACATCAAGTGAAATTACCATCAAACTGATAATAAAACTAACAGAGAATAGTATGGTAACCTTGTAGTCATTAGTAGCAAGGAAGTTATTGTTGTATGAAAAGGCTAGAGAGCCTAAGTTAATGTAGTGGTATAGAGCAGGAATGAGGAATATTTGACCTGCTGAATAATTTGAGACTACAACTCCCACAGTCCCTTATCCTTAACCACGGTGCTTGGGAGCTGTGGATGTTGAAATCCAAAGCATCTAGAAGCAAGAAGGCCAGAAGTCCCAAACTCTGATATAAAACATCTGTCCATATTCAGCGTACTTGAATAAGAAGATTTGTAACTGTTTGCTTGGGTGCATCTACACTGTAGAATTAATGCTGATTGACACACCTCTAACTGCCATGATTTTATGCTATGGAATCCTGTTGAGGCACTAGCATTCTTTGGTAGAGAAGGCTAAAGTCCTTGTAACAATACAGCTTCAATGATTTCATAGAAATTAGCCATGGCAGTTAAAGTGATGCCAAAGTGTATTAATTTTACAGTGTGGATCAGGTAGCCCAGAACTTCTTGTTCTCCTTGCAGTAAGTAGTCATAGGAAAATACTAGGTGTTGCTTTGATCATAGCGTTGAGTCACTCTAGGTGTTTGAAAGGCCTGGCATGAATAGTATTCTGTGCTCACAAATCCAGCCCACATTCTGTGCAGATTTTGATGGCGTTCCTGTTTTTGGACTATAGCCCCCAGATTCTCCCAGCTAGCATAGTTGCTTGGGAATTTTTTTTTTTTGGTACAACTCCAAGGAACTCAAACTATATTTTGACAACAAAAGCATATAGCCATTCCCATAAACCTTGAAACAGCATGATCACTGGGATATGTAGACCAAAAGGAAGACCCCCAACAATGTAACTTTTCCAGGCTCTCACTGTGGAAAAACTTTGGGCTGTGGAAGCAAGGAAAAGGGCACCCAGTGCCACGAGGAGGTATGCCTCATTGTCTTAAGTATCAGAAACAGATATATTTTCTGTTTTATGGCAGAGGTGTATGGATTGCTCAGGAGAAAGCAAATCCAATGTAAAAAGGGTAGGCGTTTATTCAGTTCTCGTTTTGAAGTGAAGTGACCTGATCTTCACCTTCTGGAATTATGTGCAGATTGGAACCCACTTATTGTTTGAATTTTCCAGGTTTCCTAATTTTGCAGCACAGTTTGTACCTCAAAAACAGTACAAAAGGGCAATGTATATTTCAGAGCAAAATGTATTCTTGTCAAATGATACATGCAAGAGAATGTGTCAAAGTGTGCATTTTTGGTGCATTTTTAAAGCAACATAATGGAAAATAAATGAAAAAGGATGAATTTATAGAGGAACATATGTGGAAATATCAGAGATCAGAAAGACTGTGATCCTTCCACCCTCTAAATTGAAATGTTAACTAAAGAAGAATTTAAATTCATTATAATAGGAAGCTGATACAAGATGACAAAATGTCCCTTTATGTTTTCCTAACAAATATTCCATTTTGGGGAAACAATTAACAATAGCATTTTCATTGTTTGTTCATGAAAATGGGAAGGATGTTTGTTTCCTGTGTTGCAGGCAGCTTGTTTTCCCTGATTTATTTGTTTTGTGATGGTGGTAGAGAGGGCTTAGCATAAGGAAGGTGCTTTGTGAGCTCGTTGTTCTGCTGAGCTTGCCGTGACGACCATGTAATTAACGTACATTATGCAATCAGGCTACTTTTCATACCTTTTCAATCGTTATTTGCATCTGTGACACATCTATAAACACCTGTATTTTACTGCTTCCAAGTTATGAAAGGCATGTATTGTTAAATGCCTCTTGGGATTCCCCCGCTGAAATATGAGCTATTACGGGAGTCCTTTGTAATGTTACACCTGTTTTCACGGTTGTTGGGAAACGGTTCATAATAACACAAGAAGAGTCCTGTTGAATTAGAATGAGGGCCTATCTAATCCAATAACCTTTTCACAGTGGCCAACCATTTACCTGCTGGAAACTTCCAGCAGGATGGAATTTCAACTGGAACTTCCACCTCACATTTGCCAGTAACAGATCCACGGAGGTAAATTGCCTCTGATACTGACATGTTATGCAGCCATCCTGGCTTGTAGGTACTAGTTATGCCTTCGATTTCCATAAATTATCTGCCTTCATTCGAAAGCGGTCTAATCCAAGTCGGTAGCCATAATTGTATCTCAAAGCAGTGAATTCCAAGTTTATCCATTCTGAAGCTCCCTACAATGCAGCTTCAGTGAATACCCTTAAATGAAGGTCCCACCACTAAGGTCTGTGGGTTGGATGTGGCCCTCCAAGGTCATCTACCTGCCCCCCATCCTAAGCTTTTGACTTAGGGTGGCCCTAAATCTGAAACGACTTGAAGACACACAACAATAATCCTAATTAACTTGATGGGCTCATCAGCTAAAAGCAGGCCCACACTTCCCATTGGAATTCTAGTAAGTTTATTTTGTTCTTTCACGTTTTTGTACTACAAATGAAATATTTGCAGTGTACATAGGAATTCATTCATTTCCCCCCCCCCCCCCAAATTATAGCCTGCCCCCTATAGCCTGAGGAATCATGAAATGGTCCTCTGTTTCAAAGCTTGACCCCTGTCCTAATTCTAGTATGAAAGAGGGAAGCACTTCCAGAGTCATTTTAAAGGACCATGGTTCAACTTTTGTTATCTGAAACCACAAATGGGAAATATGTGGCACTCAGTATGTTTCTGAATGGCAAATCACATTAGACACAGCCATCTTAGTGAAGGATGATAGGAGATGTAGACCAACAACATCTGATCAATAGACATTCTCTGCTCTTTTCCTAGAACAGTAATTCAAAATTCTTTTCTTTATCAGCTTGCCTTCTGGGAACCCCCCGCATGCCTGCCAAGAATACCTACAAAATGCCAATCATTATAAGAACATAGTTCACTGTGGATACTTGTCCAACTTGTTGGGATTCTTCAGTATTGAATATGGTGAAAAACATGTACTTAGACTCAAGAAGGATATCTGTAGCTGTTCTAGGAGACAAAACGGTTGTTTAAGATTTTTCTTTCCTGATCACATGAGTCCATGCATTCATAATCCAGGGATGAATGTGATTGTGCTTATATTACCAAAAGAGTATTTAGCCAAGCTTGAGCAAACTCCTTTTGCAGGTTGGTGGTAGTTCATAAACCAAATGGGAACATAGTAAAGATATACATACTTTTATTCTCTTTCATTTTTCTGTTTATTCTCCCCTGCTCTTTCCTGTTCTCTTAAAGGCACAAACAATAACTAGAATCATAGAGTTGGAAGAGACCACGTGGGCTATCCAGTCCAACCCCCTGCCAAGAAGCAGGAAAATTGCATTCAAAGCACCCCTCCCCCGACAGATGGCCATTCAGCCTCTGTTTAAAAGCCTCCAAAGAAAGAGCCTCCACCACACTCCGTGGCAGAGAGTTCCACTGCTGAACAACTATCACAGTCAGGAATTTTTTCCTAATGTTCAGGTAGAATCTCCTTTCTTGTAGTTTGAAGCCATTGCTCCACAGCCTAGTCACCAGGATAGCAAAAACCAAGCTTGTTCCCTTCTCCCTATGACTGTTGATCATTTTAGTTGCCCTCCTCTGGACACATTGCAGCTTGTCAACATCTCCCTTCAGTTGTGGTGCTCAGAATTGGACACAGTATTCCTCTACCTCTACCTGGGCTTCACATTGCCTATCTATGATCTATGTATTTTATTACTCTATCCTTTCTCCTGATATAGGGACTCAAGGGCATGTATGTGTGCACCTTCAAGTTGTCAGTTGACTTATGGCAAACTTTTAAATTTCATAGGATTTTTTTAAAAAAAACATTCGAGATGGTTTTGTCAGTTCCCTCCTCTGAAATACAGGCTGAACATTTCTTATTGGGAATTCCAAAACCTGAAATACTCTAGAATCTAAAATGTTCCACCTGAGTGGCTGGGATCATGACACCTTTGCTTCTTTTGATTCAGTGTACACTAACTTAGTTTTATGCACAAACTTATTTAAAAAACAGGGCATGAATTACCTTCAGGCTATGTGTGTAATGTGTATATGAAACATTAATTTTGAATTTAGAATTGGATTCCATCTCTTAAGATTTCCTTTTATGCACATATATACAAATACAGGCATTACAAAATCTGGAAAAATAAAACAAAATACAAAGCTTGACTGATTCCAAGTATTTCAGATCAAGGGTACTCAACCTGTATAGCTTACAGCGGTCTAGTGCCTAGACGTTTAAGCACCTGTGTTTTAGAGAGAAGTAAATAAGGCTCCTCCCCCTCTGCCCATAACAGGCTCAGGTGACTGACCAAGTTGCTAAAACACCAGTAGCACATGGAGAAAATATGTTTGTGTGTGTTGTGAAATGGAGACACATTTCATTTCTGCTGCTAGACCTAGGTTTGAGTTGTTTTAGGTTTTTCAGGCTGTATGGCTAACAAAGGATTCCCCCAGGCAGGAACAAGCCACACCTAAAAACTGTCAGGCCATCAAATGCTAATCAAGGTGACCAATTGAAACATTGACACCTAGCTCCAACAGACAAGAGTTCTTTCTCCCACCCTAGACTTTCCACAGATATATAAACTCAATTTTCCTAGTTTCCAACAGACCTCACAACGTCTGAGAATGCTTGCCATAGATGCAGGTGAAACGCCAGGAGAGAATGCTTGTAGAACATGGCCATACAGCCTGAAAAACCTACAACAACCCAGTGATCCTGGCCATGAAAGGCTTCAACAATACAGATCTAGGTTTCATTTCAAGATGAGTGTGGCCTCGACTTGAGAGAAACTTGTATTCCACACTGCAGTAAGTGTTAAGTACAGAGCTCTCTTAAGTGCCCTCTTCCTGACACAGCAGTCACAACTGGAGTAGCTGCCACAGTGTCGGCATATCAAGGTTGAATGACAAACCAAGGAAGCTAGTTGTATGTGTTGCTTGCATTCTGTGTGGTGCTAGGTCTATGTACTGTTCTTGTTCTCTGAAGTACTCTCTTTCATTCTCTCTCTTCCCCCTTTAGCCTGCATTATTTAAGGAGCGTAATGCAAAAGAGATGTTATGGTAGAATGTGAGGAAGGGGAGCTAATGTAGGTGAAACAGGGTTCGGGATGGAGGGGAGGGGAAGCTACTAGTTTAACAGACCTAATTTCTTCTCCAGAAAAGTACATCATGCAATGCCTCTTAAAGTTAATGCAACCGGGGGAGAGTCTCTCGAGCTTAATTAAATGGAAAGGGAGTCGATGTGGATGTTGGCACAGCAGGAAATTTGGGAGGTTTCTTTAGTTGCTCTCTCTGTGCTTCCTCTTTTGATCAAGTGGAGACACATCTTCACAAAGAGGACAGAAGCAGACACACATTTGCATAGAGTTTTCATGTGCTGATTTATATGTTTGGATGCAAATTTAGAAATGATTATGACCTTTTAAATCAGGGAGGGACAACTTCCCTAATTTAAATTTGACAGACAAGATTTAGTGTGGGCTGCACCCCTGTTGAAAATGCCTTTTGGGTTCCTCCTCCTAAAACATAGAGCCAATAATTAAAACAGATGTGGACTAAAAGAGCCCTTCAAACAGAAAATGAAACAGCCCTTCAAACAGAAGCAGCCCTTCAAATAGAAAATACAGAGATTCCAAAGTCCCTATTTGGCTATATCTTTCTTAGGCTAACCAAAAAGAAATATATACTTTTATGTGTAAGCTTTTAATATAATATATTTTTCACCAGGCAGATTTTTTTTTTAAAAAAGCATGCAGGAAAAAGGGCAAGGAAATGATGATGTCATAGTAATGTTGTCTGTATATTTTTGAAGAATGTATGGAGGAAGAATAATTTAGGCTCATCATTCCATAAGCTCAGTGGCTTTGTGCTCACTGGGAGCAACAAAGAAGACCAATAACATTAGGCCTACTATTTTAGAGTGTGTGTGTGTGTTGGGGGGGGGGGAGGGCTTCTTCACACACACAAAGGCACTACTTTTTTCTTGGTGGTGTGAATTGCATGCTTCTTTGAGACAAAAGCAGTGCTGTTGGTGGAGATCCTATATTAAATAGGCTTTTACTCTATGTCCCAAACATCTGTTGGGCAGCAGCAGTAGCAGTTCAGGGATGTCTCAGAGATAATGGCTGAAGGATGCCTTGGACACAATGGTACTGCTACCACAGCCAACATTTGTTAGTACTGTACAGAAGGATGCACCATTTCTGAATGTCTTTCCCATGGGGACCTATCATGAGGTGATGAAACTAAAGGTAGTGCAGAGAGAAAGGCACTCAATGAGCTGGGTCTGCTTCCATCTGAACTAGGGTACAGCAGAGGATTACTTTGAGGAGCATTATGACAAATGACATAACTGCACTGAAGCCAAAAGGACGTTAAGCCCTTGATGTGCTCTAAGGGGAAAGGAAAGTCCAAAGCTGCACAGCGCATATTATAAGAATATGGAATGTGAGAAGAATGAATCATTTGATAATAACCCCCACAAACATTTGCAAAATCAAACCTGTCTCTATCCAGTGTGAAGTTCAAGACACTCTTTGAAGGTGGAGAGCAGTGAGTTCCTCGGGAAGTCTCTATACTGTCAGGACTGGAGATAAATTTGGGTATTGGATCAGACTGTACTTGGTAAAGAAAGACACTTTATCATCAAGAGAATATCCACATTGCAACTTGCGTGTAACTGTGGGCAATTGAAGGACTTATCAGAAAGGTTACTTCTGGAACAAAGGTCAAATTGGTTTTCTATAATGAGATATATGTCTTTTTAAATAATGGTTTGGGGAAAGTTGGGTAGTGCTACTGTTCTGCTTTAATTGTCATGGAAACATCATATGGGATCTTGGAATTAGGAGTTTAAGCAGAGTTCTTGGACTTCACTAAACTACAAACCCCAGAATTGTCCAGGATGCAGCCATCGCGGTGCAATAATAATTCTCAATGTGTGTGTCACAGTCTGGCTTTCTCTCTCTCTCTCTCTCTCTCTCTCACACACACACACACACACACACATCCATCACTTATTACTTGGTTTATGTATGATTATAGTAGCCATTGTGACTGAGACTGCCCACTGAATGTTTGTGAACTGGCTTAATCAGAAAGCATTGTGTTTGGGACAGTTTGAAATGTTCTCAATGTGTGACAGTCATGAGGGAGCTTCCTGTAGTCTTTAAGCATAACCATATGTGAACCAATCTCAGGTCTGTGTGCTGGATTTAGAGGAAAATAACCACCACCAGTCCACAAGCTCTGTGTCCTGGAGTTTTTTAAAATATATACTAGGCCTGGGTAACAACGGAAAAATTTGTTTCTAATATCGTTTCGTTTTTAGGGTGCCTCACCGTTTTGTATTTAAAAATATATCCGAAATTTTCCATAAAAAAAAGTTTGGTATTTACAAAATTTCGTTAATATTTACAAAACGTTTTGTAAAGATGGCGCCCGCGGTTGCACATGCGCAAAGCATCAACGAATTTTTTTCCAATATTTTTTCAATATTTTTTAATTTTATTATTATTATTTTTTAATAATAATAAAAAATATTTGGCAGAAAATGCTTGCCAAAAAGAGCCACAGGGCAAACAGACTGAGCCTCCCCGCTGCTCCCAGCTCCGTCCCACCCTCCTGAGTCCTGCGGGCTCTCTCTCTCTCTCTTTCTCCACCAAGAGGAGGGAAAGGAGAAGAAAGAAAAGAGGAAGGGAAAGGAGGGAAGGCAGGCACTCACTCTGGCGGGCCCTCAAGCGCTGCCACCGAGTCGGGCCCGGCTCCTCCGAAGCACACCCACCGCAAAGGTGAGGAAGGAGGGACGGGGCCGCCTTCCGGCTGAGGGTCGCTCGCCCTCTCGCTCGCCTGCTCAGCTGGCGCCTTCCCCGCCCTCTCCTCCTCCTCCTCCTCCTCCTCCTCCTCTTTCAGGCTCTGACTGGCTAAGGAGAGGAGAGAGAGGAGAGCTCCCAGCAAGCATCTTACGTATTTCCGAAATGGACGGAAATACAAAAATATTTGGCGCATGCTGTTTCGATTTTGAAAATACACTTCTGGGTTTGGAAAAAAGTTTGATATCGTTTCGTATATGGGAAATTAACGGAAAAAAAAGATATACAAAATTAACGAACGAAACCGCCCAGCCCTAATATATACACATGCTGAATGCACTCATTTTTTTTCTGAAATCTGAAACTAGGAAACTTGCTAATCTCTGTATTTTGCATCTGCAAGCTGTGCTGGCTGTTTCATTTCAAATGTGTCTTCAAGACCCATTGTGGCTAGACTTTTTTTTTTTTTGAAGCACATACATTGTGCTGAAAATCTCTGGAAGCAATCCAAAATCCCACACTAAGTTGCAATCGTGGGCAGTTTTAGAAGGTAAACCCTTCAGTGTATAAAATATCTAGTCAAGAGAAACATCCCTGTGCATATAGGCAGGCCCGTAGCCAGGATTTCAATTCGGGGGGGGGGGGTGAGTTTTTTTCAGGGTTTTTTTGGGGGGGGGGGCTGAGTCTGAGTGGAAGTGGGTCTACCCTAGCAAACCTTTTGTATCATTACCCCAATACCCCCACGCATATGGGATATATTGAGTATGGTGATCAGATCATGATATGAATAAACACAACAGTTTAAATAATGCACCAGTAAGGCCTTTTCGCGAATCACCATGAGAATTTCGGGGGGGGGGGGGGACTGAAGCCCCTCAACCCCCCCCCCCCGGCTACATGCCTGCATATAGGGATATGTAGACACTGCTTCTGCAGCATCTGAAATTTGTTATTTCACCACAGTCACCGTTTCTGATACAAACATGTAGGGTTTAAATGGCATGTTAGTGTATGCACAGGCGAAAGGGCAGTTTAGTCAAGGTTCTCAGGCAAATGGGCACCTAAGGGCAAATTGGGTTTACTGCAGGAAGCATGGGACAAAATCCCAATTGTTAGTCCCAATTCGAGTAGTTCTCTTGAATCAGTAGAATTTATGTAAGTGTTAATTTGAGAGATGCCTTTTGATTCAGTGAACCTACTCTAGTTGGGACTGACAAATGGATTTAGGGCACTAGTTCATCTGCAGCAAATATGGCTGTTGAGGGAAATCACCCCCCCCCCCCAAAGGTGGTCCACCTCTTTCAAGCTTAGTAAATAAGTCATTACACACCTCTTTTCTACTAAATATCTTTTAGAGCAGGGGTCCTCAAACTAAGGCCCGAGCGCCAGATACGGCCCTCCAAGGTCATTTACCCGGCCCTCACTCAGGGTCAACCTAAGTCTGAAACAGCTTGAAAGCACACAACAATCCTATCTCATCAGCCAAAAGGAGGCCATCACTTCCCAATGAAATACTAATAAGTTTATATTTGTTAAAATTGTTCTTCATTTAAATTATTGTATTGTTTTTAAGTGTTTTCTTTTTTTTTTTGCACTACTAATAAGATATGTGCAGAGTGCATAGGAATTCATTCATTTTTTCCCAATTATAATCTGGCCCTCCAACAGTTTGAGGGACCGGGACCTGGCCCTCTGTTTAAAAAGTTTGAGAATCCCTGTTTTAGAGTGTCTTTGCTGTACAGAAAATGCAACATAGAAAAAGCATATCTCATCTTCCCATAATGTTAAGAAAGCTTTAAGTAATGCTACTCATAGCATCAGTTTCAAGTTGCCTTCTGCCATCCCTTTCGCTGTTTTTCCATCCTTCCTTTGACCTGGGCAATTTGACTTGTTTTCCCTTCCTAATGTCTTCTTGCCAGTTCACTTTATGCTTTACTTTGCTGTGTTTAGGATTTGCAATCACATCCCCTGATGTGTTGCTATCACCCAATTTCACAGCATTCTGGGCTAGTGGGACCTCACAACTCTTCTTTGCAAGCAAATTAGGACTCTCTGTTGCCAAAGTGAAGGAGGACAAGAAAGAGGAGGAGGAGGATTTAAGTCTGTGAATGAGGCTTCTTCTCTGGACAGGCAGATCCTGAACTGTGGTAGACACTGGAAAAAAAGGAAGTGATGGGTAGAAATTGGGGAGGCTAAGATGAAGAACTGACATTAATCATTGATGTACACAAGAAGTAGTTGAGGCCATTTTCCAACATATAAACCCTGAAAAAAATGCATGATAAATTGCTACTTGGATGTAACCCAATCTGGTTAGAATCATAGAATCACAGAGTTGGAAGAGACCTCATGGACCATCCAGTCCAACCCTGTGCCAAGAAGCAGGAATATTGCATTCAAAGCACCCCTGACAGTTGGCCATCCAGCCTCTGTTTAAAAGCTTCCAAAGAAGGAGCCTCCACCACACTCCAGGGCAGAGAGTTCCACTGCTGAACGGCTCTCACAGTCAGGAAATTCTTCCTCATGTTCAAATGGAATCTTCTTTCTTGTAGTTGTTTTGAAAGAGAAGGGGAACACTATTTGTAAACTGGTAATGGCTATTTAGATTTGATATAAATCAGTGCTGGGTCAAAAGGAACAAGAAGTAAAGATTCATTGGTTATCACCCTTTCTTGTGAGGCTAGATAATATGGGAAGGCAGAGATATTTCCAAGCAATTTAAAGGCAGCCATGATTCAGTACAAAATCTAGGAGGATGTGTGGGTGGGTTCATGTATCTTTATGCCTATGCATTCAGTATTTGCTGATGCATATCTCTGTACATTAGGGACTATTTTGTTCTGGTTCTATCTGTGATATGCTGCGACTTGTCACAATGCTATCTTAGTCTGGTTTTTCTGAGCATTTGCACATTTGCTTTTGAGAGAGAGGGACAGGCAGACAAAGAATGTACGTTGGTAGACAGACAGATTATTCAAAGTGCATCCCTCCTTTTTTTCATATGGAGTTCAAAACTATTTTCTAACACCTCTGCATGGTAGGTTATTTGAAGGGTTTGAAACTTTTTCATGCTAAGCTGGTATATTTTGTGAGGACTTAGCTGGGATTTGGAGCCGTGCTTTCCCCATCTGTGCATTCTGGCCTCTGCATCCCATTGACTGTTATCCCAGTCTTATTTATTATTTACTTATTTACTTCATTTGTATACCACTTTTCTCCCCGAAGCAGGGGACTCAAAGTGGTTTCCAACATAACTATGACAAAATTTAATGCCTCACATACAGAAAACTAACATAACGATAATAACATACATTTATCAATTAAATCATAAAACATGACAACATTTCACATTAAAACATGGAATTCAAAACATATCAATATAAACATCCAAATCAAACAATCAAACAATTGTAGTCCAGGCTATTCCAAATACCATATCTATTGCACATAATCCCTGACCATTCCTTGCACTGCTTATTCCCAAAGGCTTGGCTCCATAGCCAAGTTTTACTTTTCTTCTGAAGACCAGGAGGGAGTCCATTTGATCTAATTTTGTTGGGGAGGGAATTCCATAGCCGAGGAGCCACCACTAAGAAGGCCCCATTTCTTGTTCCCACCAATTGCATTTGCAAGTGAGGTGGAACCGAGAGCAGGGCCACCCTAGGTAACGGTAAAGGTTTTCTCCTGACTTTAAGTCCAGTCGTGTCTGACTCTGGGGTGTGGTGCTCATCTCCATTTCCAAGGTGAAGAGCCGGCGTTGTCCGAAGACACCTCCAAGATCATGTGGCCAGCATGACTGCATGGGACGCCGTTACCTTCCCGCTGAAGTGGTATCTATAGATCTACTCACATTTGCATGTTTTCAAACTGCTAGGTTGACAGAAGTTAGAGCTAACAATAGAAGCTCATGCCACTCCCCGGATTTGAACCTGCGATCTTTCGGTCAACTAGTTCAGCAGCTCAGTGCTTTAACCCATTGCACCACTGGGGGCCATCCTAGATGATCTTAATCTCCGAGATGGTTCATACATGGTTCTGTATTGCCTTTACATATAATTTATATAGTCTCTCTGCATTGTATTCACTTCAATTTATACAAATGCATGTTCACATCCCTTGCAGGTGAAGAACTGTCATTACACCATGATGTATGTAATGGTTTAAAGTTTGGAGTACAGTTCTAGTGAGCAGGGTTCTAATCTCCACTCAGCCATGGCATCCCAGTGGGTGGTATGGGAAAAATTACATTCTCTCAGCCACAGAAAAGGACGAAGACACTCTTTGAACAAATCTTACCCAGAATATTCTCTTAAAGGTTCCTCTTAGGAAGCAACTTAAAGGCACACAACAATCACAACGTGAGGGTAAAACATTGTCACTTATGTAATCTCAAAAGATCATTGTACCTCAAATGATATCAGGTGGTGTTCCATTTTCATTGTTTACAAAGCATCCAGACAACTTCCTATAACATACATACACGGGTATATAAGTTATCAAAACCTGAGCTGTTATGGGTTGTCTAAGGAAAATGCAGGGAATTTGAAAATGTTGGGTATATATTGTACAATGAAGGGCCAATTCCAATGAAGTGGTAACAGATGAGGAGGGGGTCAGGGTGGATTTTGTGTAACAGCCTTCTTTGATTGTTTATCAAATGGTCTGATAATTTTGCTTAGAGGCAGTTTTTGGAGAAGTTACTTTTTCAAGTCCATCTCCTAGAGGACTCTAATTATGAATGTTTGTCAGTTACTATCCAAAAGATGAACTCTTTGAAACTCTGCTCAGAAACATAATGAAACAACCCCATAGAAAGCAGGTTTTTACTGCACCAACCATCACAAAATTTGGAAATGGAAACAGTTTTGGTTACATTCAAAAGTGGACAGTTCTTTATGAAACAGGTCATGTGTATGATTTAGCTTGTGGGAGTATGTGTGGGTCTACATGGGACTGGGTGGAAGGTTATAGATTTGGCATGAAAAGAAACTGGGCACATACATTTCTGTAGCTACCTTTTCTCCCATCCTTTTTCAAATGTGCATTATTAGCACAAACAGAGCTTTTGTACATGCTATGTTTCCTCCACTTGCCTAGGAAGAGGCAGTTTCCACATTCACCATGATGCAATGGCAAGCCTGGTTTCAAGGGCCTTTTCACCTTTCTCCATTCTGATTAAGGTCTTGGGAGCAATTGCAGACTGGCTCTTTTCCATGCCACATAGTTACTCAGGGCATCTGTGGTCATGTTGGCAACAGTCCTGTTGTAGTTCCTGCAAACACTATTCCAGTTGTCAGAAGGAAATTCCATGACTTCCAGCATGATGCTATCAAATAGTATAGGAAGGAGATGGTGGGGCACATGGATGATCTCTATGTTATTGTTACTCACAAATGGCATCAAACTACATTGCATAGTTTCAACATAAATGATATTGCATGATGGGACACATCAGAAGACACTCAAAGCAATTACCCCTATGGTTGTGTACCCCTCCTGTTTGAAAATAATTCTTGTAGTTTGCATATGGGCCTAACAATCTGGCCTGCTCCTGTGAAGGCGGTAGAGTGGCTTGTATTGAAGGATGAGAGTGGTAACTATGCCCTCCTTCTCACTTCATGTAGGGCACAGAGAATATTCTCTTATTCCATGTCCAAGAGAATAAGTGACCAACCCGAATGTGGATACCTGGGCACATTTTGAGGGCTCAACTTGCCCCTATGCCAAGTTGAACTGTCAAATAAGGGCCTCTTCACCCTGACTTATGCTAACATCTCTAGGCCCATCTGTCTCCTTTCCCCTTTACATTCATTTGTCTCTTTCCATGATCACTGATGTGCCCTTCTGGGTTATACCCTACACTGACTGTGGAGTAAGCAGCTGTGCACCCCCCCCCCACCCTCATTCTCTCATTCTCTCACATACATACACTCAAATGTGCTCACTATTCATTTGTGGCATATCCTGTTGCCATTGGAAACCTAAGAAAGAAGTGAATATACCCTCCAACTCTCTGGCTTTTTCTTCCCCCTCCCTTCCCCCCATTCCCTTGCAGACGGAGAGCTTAGCGATGAATCCGTTGATGCTCCGATCCATCAAAGAGCCTGATCAACGAGGCACAGACCATCCCTAAACGTGATTAAATATCCCTTTCTTCCAAGGCTCAGAGGCAACACGGATTTACCTGACCTGTCTTCTTCACGATTTGCTGTTCAAAGCACAACCATCTGGAGGAGGTAAGAGAACCTTCTTGCCTAGTATATGCCCCCTTATCCTTTTTCCTTTCTCCCACATCTGTTCTCAGTGCAGAGGTGCATCTAAGGTGGGAGAAGAACCTTCCTCACTGCTCACTCTCTGCTGAACTCATGCTCTTGCTTGCTTCCAATTGCCCAGCCTCCTTTGGCAGCTCAGCATGCAGCTGCTCTTTGGAAATCAGTATGTAGGAAGGCGACCGGTGCAGTTTTGTAGCATTCAACCCAAAGCTTTCTTCTCTTTACTTGCCGTGGTCTTCTTGCATCTGTCCCATTCTTGCCTTCACTCTCATTCCTCTACTCAGCACCCTTGCAGTACGTGCCTCTCCTTCTTCCTTTGTCAAACAAACATTGATTTTTTGTGTTTGATAAGCAAAGAAAGGGCAATGCAACCCCCCTTCTTCCACACTGAGCTAATATTATACATACCTGCTGGCAGTGGAGTGTAGCAGGCCGCAGATGTTGCTCTTCAGACAACATACACTTTGCAGGTCTTGATGATGAAGGGGATGCCATCCCATCGGGGCATCAGCCAGTGGTGTTTGTTGTGAGCTGAACATGTGCTTGGAAATCTCTGATGCTGAGATAATGTTTTAAAATATCCCATCTCCCCACCATGTGTTTTTAGATGTTTAGCACATTGCTAGTCAGCCACATTTCTTTCTCCAAGTTAGCAACATAGCAGGGTTTAGAGAGTATGTGTTCAGAATAGTTTCTCTTACAATCCAATTGGAGGAGGGATTTCCTGACAATCAGGAAATGCTTTATTTTTCAAGTTAATGATGGAAGTGGGATTTTTTTTTGGGTAGGAGAGGGGAAGCTTGGATCTTCCAGGTGTTTTTGGAATGGCTGCTGAAATACACCTTTGGTCTGTGTGTTTTAAAGTAGTTATTTTAAGTGATATCTTTTAATTATGTGGTTTTAAAGTTTATGTTGTTTTATTTTTATACGTATCAAGGCATTAAATTGTGCCTCTGTTGTGAGCTGCCCTGAGTCCCCTTCAGGATGAGAAGGATGAGATATAAATGTAGTAAATAATATTACCTATTATTATTGTTGTTGTTGTTATTATTGTAATTATTATTATTTTGGAACTCCGCTCCTAGAAGTTGTAGTAAGCATAGCCAATAGTGTAAAGGATTATATAAGGTGTGGTCCAAAATATCTGGAAAAGCATTGTTTCCCACCCCTGTGTTGATGGGTACTGGCATCTTCTTCTATATAAATAAAAACGTAATGTTCATTTGTGGGATTATCATAACTCAAAAACCAGTGGACGAATGGACACCAAATTTGGACACAATATACCTATCAGGCCAATGAGTGACCATCACTCATAAAAACACTGAAAAACTCAGTGGAAGAGACTTAAAAAGCCAAAAAATAAAAAACACATTACAACGCATGTGCAAAACCACATATATACACTTACATACACACACAAAACACATATACATAGACTGGGCCAAAGCAACGTGTGGCAGGGGACAGCTAGTAGATAAATGAAACAGGATGAAGGCAAGAACTGTAAATTGCATGAAACAACTTCCAAAGTGCAAAAGAGCATAGAACTAATGAAACGGAATCACTGAATTCTATTGTGTATGTAACAATATGTGCACCTTTTCTTGTGAAACCTGATTCATACACAGCTTACAGAAATAAAATCCTAAACAACAAGGTCATGAGAGTTATGCAAAATCCACTAACTGAAATGTATCCATACCATGTTAAAACACAAAGGGCTAATTTCTAAATGTCTGAATAGGTAAGGTATATTCATTTAAAACTTTAACACATTAATAAAAACAACCATAACACCAAAGTGCAGCTAGAGCAAGCAAAACATGATTAGTAAAAACCCAACATGCCAGTTACTGGTACTCAGTAATATCCCATTTGTAATGAGTTTTTTTTTCACATGCTGATTAGATAACAAAAAATGTTTGTTCCAGAAAGTAAAGTACAACCCATATGAAGGATCAAACAATTGGTTGCATCTTTAGTAAACCATTTTGTTGAGCATTCCCATACATTATTATCATTTTAAGTAATAGATTATTGATAGAATATATTCTCACAGGTTTGATTATGAAATCTTATTACTGTGAAAAGAAGCAGGATGTGTTTTTAAATTGGATACAACAAGCTTTAAAGGATTTATGTCTAAACCCAACTTGACTTCTTTTCTGAGAATATAATCATAATATAATGTATGTTTTTGGGGGGAGTGTTTTTCTCTGTCCACCATGCTATGAAGTTTCATAACTGGATTATATGACTGTGTATTTGGTATTATCTTTCTCTCACAGAATGCATTCACCTGGAAACTGTCATAGTAAATGTCATAGACGGGGTCACCAAGTGAATAACCCTAAATGTTTTTGGACCTCATCTACAACTCCCAGTTATTGTGGGTAATGGTTGGGAATTGCAGGAGCTGTAGTTCTATAAAATCTAAAGACTAGAGTTTGGGTACAATTATGTCATGGTTGTGAGACATTATACATTAAAGAAGAAAGAGGTATTCAGTTACCAAGCTTGAACTGAAGCCAACTAAATTTAGTTAGCTGTCTACAAACTGTATGGTAAGGCTGTTTGTTTTGAATATAAGCAAATTAGTCCAAAGCTAAACTCCCTGGTGTCACAGTGGGTTAAACCTCTGAGCTGCTGAACTTAATGACCAAAAGGTTGGTGGTTTGAATTCGGGGAGCAGTGTGAGCTTCTGCTATTAGGCCCAGCTTCTGCCAACCTAGCAGTTCAAAAATATGCAAATGTGAGTAGATCAATAGGTAACGCTTCTGCGGGAAGGTAATGGTGCTCCATGCAGTCATGCTGGCCACATGACTTTGGAGGTGTCTATGGACAACAGTGGCTCTTCAGTTTACCATCCCCCCAGAGTTGGACATGACTAGACTTAATGCCAGGGGAAACATTTTCCTTTACCTTTAAACATGTATTCATTTATCTCAAAAAATCAGACTCAAAGAAGCTCATCTCAAGTTCAAACCCCAAAATGAAACAAAACATAAACAAATTCAAACACTAAGCCACAATTAGACATGGCTTAAAACAAATGGAAACACATTTCTTCAGACTCTTCCCTTTCATCGTGTAACTTGAGGTGAACTACTAAGCATAAAACAGTGATAACTTAGTCACACACCGGATAGTATACACTAAATGAATCTGCTCCCTCCGTTGTGATGGAGGATCTCTCCTGTCACCAGTGCTTAGGTAAAATTCAAATGCCAGTCCAGTTTGCTTCTGCATGTGGAGTGTTTGCATGTGCATGTATGGATTCATCATGTTTTCCTTTGCCTCAGGTAGCAAAATGTCTTGGGTTGCCCCCCCGTCTTATCAGAGTCTGAAAACAGAAATGTGTGCTGATGGCTGTTGTGAGAGCACAGGCAAATGAGGATAAACAAATGTGTAGGCACTACTGAGTGTGTTCAAGAAAAAGGCAGAAGGAGGAAAAGGAACAACTCACTTAACTAATAATCTACATTGTTGTTTTATTGCTTGTCCTCTTACAATGAGAAAACTAATGACTCCAAGGTGGGACAGAAATGGGGAAAATAGTATCTCTGTCACAGAGGTGAGTGAACAGGTACGCGCTGTTTTTCAGCAAAAAAGAAGGACTACATAATAAAAACTTGTATTAAAACCTGATTTAGACTGATTCAGGATTAGCAGTGGATTCAAGGATTAGCCATCTTTCTACAGGCTAAGCAGATGAGCCAGGGTGCATCTACACTGTAGAATCAATTCTGTTTGTAACTACTGTAAAGGCCATTGCTTGTTTCTATGGAATCATGGGAATTGTAGATTGAGAAGGTCTTTAGCCTTTTTTGCCAAAGAGTGTTGGTGCCTCACCAAACTACAAATCTTAGGGTTCCATAGCATTGAATCATGGCTGTTAAAGTGGGGTCAAACTGTATTTATTCTACTGTATAGATGCACCCATAGTGTGTGATAGTACAATGACTTTTGCCATGTTACTTATAGTATGTGGTCTGGGAGAGCTGCCCTCGAAGATGACTTGGGATTACAGATAGTGCAAAGTAGAGCAAGAAAATGGTTGTTCTTGAGGCCACATAGACAACATATAGCACCACTCCTAAAGGAATTGCAGTTTGCTTCCAATCTGAATTCAAAGTGCTGGTCATGACATTTAAAGCCCCAAAGGTCCATGACACCTTAAGGAATGCCTCTCACTGGCATACCTTGTCATACCTCTGCTGGAGGGACCTTCTTTTGTGATCCATCATTGGGATCAACATGAAGGCAGAGGACATGGGAGAGGGCTCACTAGTTATGGGATGCCATCCCCTTAAAAGCCCAACTGTTCCACTTACTGATCTCTTTTGATCTCAGGTCAAATTATAGCTTTTTATTTGGAGCCTTATGTAGTTTTAAGCATGTATATTTTTTGGGGGTGGGGGGTGGGGGGTGGGGAGGGAACCTCATTTAGTTTTTAAGACTATTTTACTTGTTGAGTTGTTTTCATGTGTTTTAAAGTCTTTTAGAAACTATTCATAAATATAATATGGAATTATTTAAATTATTTATATTGTTTTATGTGTTTGCTGCCCTGAGCACTCATGAAAAAAGTCAGGATAAAAAGATTTAAATAAACAAACAAACAAATATAGGTAAATGCAAACTAACTTAATGGCAGTTCTCCTCCCATTAACTTCCCCATTCCATCTTTCCCCCCCTCTTTTTGCTAGGAATATAAAGATAACTTGCAAATATTCTTGTCTTCAATGCAAAAGGTGGTTTTAAATCAGCAGTTCTTCCCCTTCAAAGAATAGTGATTTGCTATCACATTCTCTGCTTGTGAGACTTTTAAAAATTATTTGCATCATGGCAACATTATTTGCCTAAAGTAGGAAACATATTACAAAAATACTGTTATCTGTGCAAAATTATTTTCATACTATTTTTGATCATTTTTAAGGATAATTTTTGTTGTAATTTTCAAATGGGCAAATTTACATAAAATAGGAGAACAATTGAACAGAATTATAAGGAAAAGATAAGGAAAAGAGGGGAAAGGGGTGGTTAGGGAATGGAGGGGAAGGAAGGGAGAGCAGAACTAAAAAGTTTCGAATTGGTAGGGAAGGTGAGAGGTAAGGGTTGGGTAATGGAGTTGGGAAAGGGGATTTGCTCTTCCCTTCTTCTCTATAGTGGTGCTATAAAGTTCGTTATAGTCCTTTGTTTTGCATCTGCTTTCCTAGTGATGGTATCTTCTATCTTCCATTCTCTTTTTAAATTAATTATTTTATTTTATTTCCCTTCAGCCATTCAATAAAAGGAGTCCAGTCTGTTGTTTTGATATGCCTTGTGATTTGGAGACCAGTGATGTTAATTTGTCCATGTTCACGATCTCCAGCATTTTCTTTATCCAGTCTCCATACTCAGACATACACCAATCTTGCCACCGTAGTCGCATATATAAAAAGTTTGTCTTTGTTTATATTCCAGTCCACATTTGTCATCCCTAATAAAAAAAATATTCAGGGTGCATAGGGAATTTTTCTTTCAACATTTTTGGCATAATTCATGAATTTATTTCCAGAAACTTCTTGCTTTTTAAAATCATTTTTTGATCACAAGTCTTTTATTTTCTGTTCGTTGTGAGAGTTCTGTGTGCCATATTTGGTTCAATTCCATCATTGGTGGAGTTCAGAATGCTCTTTGATTGTAGGTGAACTATACATCCCAGTAACTACAACTTGCATATGTCAAGGTCTATTTTCCCCCCAGAGCATCTCAAGAGCGCCCCTGGGCAAAATCAACTATACTGCAAATGCTTACTTTGTGTAACTTCAGAGTGTATACTACTTGGGACTGTGACTTGATTCTTATTTAGTATAGACAAGACATACCTCAGTTGCCCTACACTGTGCTGTTATAGTGTACAGTTTAATGGCCATGGCAACATCCTGTGGAATTCTGGGATTTGTGGTGTAGTGAGATTCTGGAACTCTAAATGCCCTTCCCTAAACTTTAAATCCCAGAATACCATATGATGTTGTCATGGCTGGTATAGTGAAAGAATAACACGATAGTAGTGCAGTGTGGTAAACACCTATGACAAAGCAGCTTCTTTTTCGGGATGCCAACCAGTCTGACCATTTCTTATCTTCTTTCTAGTTCAGTGGTTCTCAACCTGGGGTCCCCAGATGTTTTTGGCCTTCAACTCCCAGAAACAGCTGGTAACAGCTGGTAAACTGGCTGGGATTTCTGGGAGTTGTGGGCAAAAAACATCTGTGGACCCCAGATTGAGAACCACTGAAGTTGGAAGTGTGTTTGTTTGTTTGTTTTGCAACACTGGCAATGAGAGGATAGTAAAAGAGGACTTCGAGAACAGCAGACTAACTGCTGAGTTACAGCAGTGTGTTTGCAGTAAAGAATACAATAAAGCTTGACCTGAGAAAGATTGGGATTCTGCTCTAGGTGATCCTATTGCAGCTGTGTGTGCTTACATACACTAGCAGGCAAAATAAACAGCTGCTTCCAGAATCACTTACTGAGCCTATGTGAAGAGCAAAACTGAAGGAAAAGAGGTAAGCAGATTAGCCTGTCTGCTTTTCCTGGCATGTTGAAAAAGCATAGATCTGTAAGTTTCACTAGCAAAATGGAAATCGTAAGAAAAGTGGAGGCTGTTGGAAGAAAAAATAACAATTCCAGGATGCATTTGAGAAGAAACTTTCAAGTAGTCCCTAGAAGGTTCAGTGTTTTTGTTTAGTTATGCAAGGCTAACTCACCTGGATGTTTTTGACATATGCGTAATGTTACTTTTGAACAATTTCTGAAACATGTTGAACTGTTCTTCATTTTTGCAATGTAGGAAACTATCCATATCCTTTCAACTTCTGCTAACAAGGTTTCTGTTAAAGAAGAGAAACCCAGGAGCACTTGATAAACCTGTATTCTCTGATAAATAACAGCAAATATGATATCATTCCCCTGGTTTGTTCATGCTAGGTTTTTGGGATTGCATGTGATTGCACTTTCTGGCAGTTGTCTGTTTTGGATACTTAGGAGGTTAAATCACTGTCTCTGATTAAGAAAATTGAAGTTTTAGAGTGGATCAACACTGTTGAATTAATGTGGTGCGACACCACTAACTGCCTTGGCCCAATGCTATAGAATCATGGGAGTTGTAGGCACCAGAATTCTTTGGTAGAGAAAGCTAGAGACTTTGTAAAACTACAACTCTTGTGATTCCATAGCACTGAGCCAAATTGCATTAATTTGACAGTGTTGATGCACCCATAGCCTCTGCTAGAATCCTATCTATAGAATCTATAGCAGCAGGCCCTTAGCCAGGATTTTGATTCGGGGGGGGGGGGGGGGGCTGAGTCTGAGTGAAAGAGGGTCTACCCTAGCAAACCTTTTGTATCGTTACCCCAATACCCCCATGCATATGGGATATATTGAGTATGGTGATCAGATCACGATATGAATAAACATAACAGTTTAAATAATGCACCAGTAAGGCCTTTTCGCGAACCACCATGAGAATTTCGGGGGTGGGGGGCTGAAGCCCCCCAAGCCCCCCCACCCCCGGCTACATGCCTGTATAGCAGGTATGGGCAAACCCAGGCCTAGGGGCTGGATGCGGCCCCTTAGGCTCTTTTCTCAGGCCCTCCTCTCTCACACAATCCTGTCCTTCCTCCCTTCTGTCTTTCCTTCCTCCTTCCCTCCCTCCCTTCATTCCTTACCTCCCTCTTTCTCCCTCCCTCCTTTCTTCCCTTCCATTCTTTTGCCCTTCCTTCCTTCCCTCTTCCCTCCCTCTTTTCCCCTCTTCCCTCCCTCTTTTCCCCTCTTTCTTCCCTTCCTTCTCTCTTTTCTCCCACCCTCAATTCCCTTCCACCCCTCTCTTTCTACCTCCCTCCCTCTTTCCTGGTTTTCCTTCCTCCTTTCCTCCTGGAGGATGTTTACCTGGGAAAAAAGAGATTAGGGAGGGAACATGAGAAAAATGTTTCAATATTTAAAAGCATGTCCCATTCAGAAGGAGGGAGGGACTGACTTTCTGCTGCTCTAGAGACCAGGGCACAAGGGAGTGATGGATTCACGTGCCAGGGAAAGAGATTTGACTGAAACGATTAGGAAGAACTTCATGAGAGTAAGAGCTATTGGAGAGTGACATAGGCTGCTTGGGAGTGTGATGGAGTCTCCTTCTCTGGAGGCTTTTCCTCAGAGGCTGTCTATTGGGAGTGCTTTGATTGTGCTTTCTTCCATGGCAGGGAGTTGGACTGGATGGCCCTTGGGGGTCTCTTCGAGTTTTAGGATTCTAGAATTATATATCAGGAGTAGGCAATACGGGTCTAATGGATACACTTTTTCTTTCCCGTCCACCATCTCATCCTGACCAAGGCCAATCCTTTTGGGATCCAAACATTTTCTGTCTTTCCTTCACTTTCTGCCTCTAAAAGAGAAGAGGAAGAGAAGGGGACTTGAGGAGAACCCCTCCCTCCTGGCCCACCCACCCAGCTCTGACCCACCATGTGGTCCCCAAGTTAGAAAGTTTGCCCATACCTAGTCTATAGAGTAGGCTACAATTTAAGCGATTGAGGATTTTAAATTGATTCCAATACCAACTGGTTATTTTAATTGGTTATTAATAGTAGCTAGTTTATGTTTGCCTCTTATGTATAATATAGTTTATTCCAGCACAAAATTTTATGCTTTGTGATGTTTTGATGTTATAATTTAACATTTTATGGCTGCTTTTTTATTAGGATTTTTTTTCTTCTGTGTTGTTTTGGTTGCTATTATTACTATGTATATTGAATTTTTGTTGTAAGCCTCCCCAAGAGAGGGGGTGGGATACAAATAAAGATCATCATCATCATCATCATCCTGAAAAGCCTTTCAGCCCATATCAGTCAGTTTTCAGCCACTTTATAACATGTCTTTGGTGTCAGCCTTTGGTGAGACATTGCAGTTGCAGCACACTGTTGCTGTTGCTCCACATTGAATTTATTTTTGTCTGTTTTGGCGTATTTACTGTAAGCACTTCAAAAAAATCCCCATTTGGAATCATATTTCAAAAAACAAACAAACAAAAACAACTGGTTAAGTATTATATGCTGCAAAACAGAATGACAGAAGTTGGGGAAGAGAGGAGAGACATCACATATCCTTAAAGCAGAAGAAAAAAGGATCTAGGAGAAGAGGAGGAAAAACATTCAGCTTTTATGTCCAAGTGCTGAGTTAGGTATCAGTCTGCTCCACCCACTTGTAGCCAATCACTCAAATGTATCTTAAGGTCGTTTGCTTGATGGATGTTCTACCTGGAAGGTGAGGAATCTCTTTCAGCCCAAGGGCCAGATCCACTTTTAGAGAAATTCTCAATGGCCACATTCCAGTGGTGGGCAGGGCCAAAGGCAAACGGATGGCACAAAAATCTCAGCATATTTTAGCTTTATACTCCTAATTGTCAGTACCAAATCCTTGAAAAAGATACTTCAATCTTCTAGAAGGAGAACAATCCCATAAAAAGTGAAAAGCCACCCAGTGATGATGATATCAATCGTTATGACATTGATATGGAGGCATGGCTCTCTAATGAAGCACATGGCTTAGCAACAAGTCAAGAAGTCTATGAAGCACATGGCTTAGCAATGTGTCAAGAAGTAAACGAAGCACATTACTTGGGCTCTTCCATTTGTTTTCCCAGTCCCAACCTCAATGTGCTCCCTTCCATACCTGGAGTTTTCCTCATGACAACAGACAAGGCATGACAGACAAGGTTGGATAGGAAAACCCAGAGATCATGGAAAATGAGCACCAGTCTGCAGTTCAGTATGGGATTCCTCCAACCAGCACCCTACATCAAAACCCTAAGAAGTTGCATGGCATCTCCCAACTCCTGCTTGAAGGGAATCTTTCTGAGGAAGCTTTGTATTCAGGCTGCTTGATGGGTCAGCCTGGTTTACCCTCTGCAGCAGAGCTGTGTTCTTGGCCATGACAGTCTTTTTTATGTTCTGTTCTCTGTTGCCTGCCTGCAAAGTCGATGTTCACACCTCTGTTTTTCATCCCCCCCCCCCCTTCTCAGCACATTTTGAAGAATATGCAGGAGTTGGCATCTTTAATTGTGGATATGCAAAGGGTTTGATAACTGAAGCTCTGTGTTCACCTTTCACCAGGGCCAGGGCAGTGGATGTAGGGCATTGTCTGGAAGATAATGTTGGCTCAGTAACTGTTCTTTTCTGAAGGGACGTTTCCTCGAATTAGGAGTTGTGCTGCTTGGCTCAAGTTGCTGCTCTTTCATACTTCAAAAACACATTTTGCCACCCTGTTGCTAGTAAATGAGCCTTGAGTCACTGCACACTCGGCTTCTTCTGTTTATAACTCTGTTCCTTTTACCCAGTTCTATCCTTCACTTCTTAGTCATAGGCATACACGCACACATTCCAGGCCTGCAATTCTCATTTTTAATGTTTATGTAATGCAGAGGAGGAAATGTTGGATAGGTTTCCCTCCTCTTCTATTTAGAAGACCCCTTTCTCTCTCTCCATACTGCATACTCGGGGAGAGGTAATAAATTTGACCATAATTGTTTCTACTGTGTAGCAGCCTTTACCATTGCTTTGTTCTCTTTTGGATGAGTCTTCATTGAGTGATTTCACTAGAAGTCTTTTTTGTTGTTCTGGAGAGCTGCTTCTGGTACAGAGACATCTTCTGGATCTGAACTTGACAGGACTTAAATAAATCTTTAAATATCAATCTATTTGTTCCTAATTCCTTAAAAATGCAATTCCTTTACAATTAAAACTTATTACTTAATTTTATATGCTAACAAGTGTTGCTCCTTTTAGTAATGTGTAATGGTTTTGTTAATGTAATGAATTAGTAGTAATCATTTTGAATCAATGGGATTTGAATGTGGAGGAAATTAACACAGAGAGATACATGCAGCCAAGTCATTTGGTTCCCATATGGATTTTTTTTCTTTGTGTCAGGAGCGACTTGAGAAACTGCAAGTCACTTCTGGTGTGAGAGAATTGGTCGTCTGCAAGGACTTTGCCCACAGGACACTCATATTTTTTATATTTTACCATCCTTGTGGGAGGCTTCTCTCATGTGCCCGTATGGGGAGCTGGAGCTGACAGAGAAGAGCTCATTCCGCTCCCCAGATTTAAACCACCAACCTTTTGTTCAGCAGTCCTCCCAGCACAAGGTTTAACCCAGGTATGGGTAAACTAAGGCACAGGGCCTGGATGCATCCTACTGGTTGCTTATCTCAGGCCCTCCTCATTTTCTCTATCCTCTTGCCAGAAGGACACAGCGGCCTGCCATGTCCTTCTGCCAAAATGATATGGGAGGAAGGCATATAGCAGATGAGAACCCTCTCAGCTGCTGCCTGTCTTGCCCTCCTCATTGCATAATGCCATGAGGATTGGGGCGGGGGGAGGATCAGGGCAGTTGCTATGTGTCCTGCCTTCCTTCCAGCATAAGGATAGGCAAGCAGCCCCGTCCTCATGCTGGGAAAATCACCTGAGGGTGACCAGGGTCCTGTCCTGCCCTCTCCTGGGCCCTTCCCACCCAGTGTGTATCTGCTCCCCCTCCCTCCTGGCCCAGCCCCCTGGCCAGGCCTGCAATACAGCCCCAAGGCACAAATGTTTGCCCATGCCTGGTGTAACCCATTGCGCCACCGGGGGTTCCCCCATGTTGATAGCAGTGAAACACTCCATCTCACACTAAGAATGAGGAAACCTTTCCTTTTTGGACTATAACTCCAGCCAGCATAACTATTGCCTATGCTGACTAGAGGATTCTGGGAGCTGTGGTGCAAAAAGGATATTGATGTTCTTCTCATGACCATAGGGACTAAAGTTAAAATTAGAAGGGGAATAAGGCATACTTTTTGCATAGTTGAATGCAGAAAGCCCATGAAAGCAAGATGGCCAATTGTGCAAATACATGAGGAAGCTGACTCACAAGCTAGCAGATTTTGAGTATTGCTTGGAAAATTGTATTTAAAACATAATTAGTCACAGAGCTGATGAGAATTGCAGTCCATCAGTATCTGGAAAGCCACATGTTTCTTATTCATTCTCTAAGAATTAGCAACCCATCTATTAATAAATTGATATCTTTCAATTGCCAGTTTAGGAAACTGTGTCAAAATGTACAATTAATTGTTGCATTTCTATATTAGTGAATGGTGTGTGTATGGGAGGGTGTGTGTAGATTGAACTTAGAATTTATACTATATTGTACTCAGGATGTGGTGTTTTGCAGGGAGAAAGAGCTGCTCATCTGGTAGAAAAGAGACTGGAAAAGAAAGGGAAAAAAGTCAAATTTACACCATAGTTCTGAACCTCATTTGTGAACATTTATTATTGACCATTTATTGTTATCGTGGAAACCCAACTTTCTACTTCATTAAAAACTATCAACTGAACAATACAATCCCTGTCCTAATTTCTGAATAGTTCTGGATACTTCCAGTAACATCTCTTTGTCTTCTAACAATATTCTAAAAATGGAGAGATAATACAAACCTAAAAATATTCAGTGATAAGCATATAGAGTCTTGCATAGGGAAGGAAATGATTTATTCAATCTAGTAAAGGTCTTTGATTAGTTGTAACTCAATAGATGTAAATTGTAAGGATGGGTACTTTTTTAAAAAAAAAAACAAGGTCATAACAATAGATAAGCAGGTGAACAGTGATGATTCAAATGGAGGATTTCTAGCTGGTGATTTAAATCAAGATTTCAATTACAGTCATAGTTGCAAGTCTGTTTCTCTTGTGACTTACTGTTTCAGCTGAAGCAGAGCTTTAATACCCTTAGAGTTCTCAAAATGGCAAAAAGGATTGAAAGACTAGGAGGAATCATAGTCTAGAAATCTCCATGAAAAATCCTGATTTTCCTGATTATGAAATTCCAAATTAATCTCTCTTTTAAAAGTGAGAGTAAAGGATCATTTGTACTGATATGTATGGCCTTAAATATCACTGATATAAAATCTTGAATGTAATTTTGGGGTATATTATCATTAAGTCATCAGAAACGTTCAGTCAGACAGAGAAAATTTATGTAATCCAGTATTTTGTTCCTATAGTAGTTATTCACTTTCTTCCTGGAAGCCCACAAATAGGACATGAAAATGCATTAACGCTTCTCTACCTGTGTTCTCCAATGACTTCAACTTAGATCCATTTTGGTTTTGATAGTTAAAGATACTATCTAGCTTAGCAGTTCCCAATCTGTGGTCTGTGGACCACTAGTGGTCCGCAAAAATGAAAATATGGTCTGCCGCCTCACCAGTACTATACCATTGCCTTGAAACCACGTGGCAACGAGAGTGACTGGTCTTGTAAAACCCTCTTATAGTGCTGATGCAGTGGGGAGGCCGGGAGAGGCTGACTATTCACAAAAAAATATTATACCAACACATCAGCTCTATAGGATTAAATATGGTTGTCTGTGGGTGAGCAGATGGCAACTATTGGATGGCATATGTTCTGTATCGAAAACTAGAGCTGATGTGGTCTATCCAATGCAATTTTCTGAATCAGCGCCCCAAATAACCAAAACAAATCTAAAGTAGGCCAAAAACCAATTTATAACCCTTTTGGTACTAATGTTGGAGAGTGGTCCCTGGTCAAGTGGTCCCTGGTTAAAAAAAAAAGATTGGGAACCACTGGTCTATCTAATGCAGGGGTTCTCAAACTAAAGTCCGTGGTCTGGGTGTGGCCCTTTGGATGTGGTCATTTACTCGATCCCTGGATTAAGCTTTAGACTTAGGGTCACCCTAAGTCTGAAACAACTTCAAGTCACACAACAACAACAACAACAACAATCTGAATTAACTTGACTATCTGAACAGCCAAAAGCAGGCCCACCATTCGCATTAGAATAGTGGGAAGTTTATGTTGGTTAAAATTGTTCATCATTTTAAATACTGAATTGTTCTTTCATGCTTTTTGCAATAAAAATAATATATCTGCAGTGTGCATAGGAATTTGTCCATGTTTTTCTCAAAATATAGTCAGCCCCCCCTCCCCCAACAGTCTGAGGGACAGTGAACCGATTCTCTGCTTGAGGAGTTTGAGGACTCCTGATCTAATTCCTTAGGGTTGTCATAAATCAGAATGGATTTGAAGGCACACAACAACATCACCAGCAACAACAGATATAGTAAAGTTCTACTCCAAAACTTTAAATGAGTTTCAAATTTTATGAGTTTTACTTTATTGGTGCAATGGGTACTGTTTGTAATCATTTTCCAAAGTTATTTTAAAAGGACAGTTGATCTTTTGTAACCATGGATTCAATTCTACCATAGCTGAAAATATTCCCTGCCATTTAATAGAAGGGATGCCATTTTACTATACTAGGGATCCCTAAATTAAGACCCATGGGCCAGATGAGGCCCTCCAAGTTTATTTACACTCCCTCCCCCAAAAAACCCTTTATACTTAGGGTCACCCTAAGTCTGAAATGACTTGAAGGCACACAACAACAACAATCCTAATTAACTTGACTATCTTATCTGTCAAGAGAAGACCCACACTTCCCACTGAAATACTGGTAAGTTTACGTTGGTTAAAATTGTTATTTGTTCTAAAAATTGTATTGTTCTTTCACGGTATTTTTTTTGCACTAAAATTGAGCAAGGGAGAAAAACTAAGTGGCAAATGATTTCTATCCTGTCCCTGAGATTTCTATCCTGTCCCTGAGATCTCTTCTGGTTTTGAATCTGAATATTACAGATGCTACCCAAGCTGTGAAGCCGATTTGGAGCATGCTGTTTAGTATCTTTGATTGTCTTTTGAAAGTTTAGAATAAAACATGTAATGAGCCATCAGCCCAACATAGTAATGATAAAAACTGAAGTGAATATTGTCAGATCTCACCTGGAATATTGTGTCCAGTTCTGGGCACAATTCAAAACAATATTGACAAACTGAATGTGTGCAAAGAAGTGCAACCAAAATGGTAGGACATCTGGAAATGATGCTTTCTGAGAAATGACTTAGTGAACTGGGTATGTTTAGCCTATAAAAAGGTAAAGGTTTTCCCTTGACATTAAGTCTAGTCATGTCCGACTCTGAGGGGTGGTGCTTATCTCCATTTCTAAGTTGAAGAGCTGGTGTTGTCTGTAGACACCTCCAAGGTCATGTGGCTGACATGACTGCATGGAGCGCCGTTACCTTCCAGCCAGAGTGTTACTTATTGATATACTCACATTTGAATGTTTTGAACTGCTTGGTTGGCAGAAGCTGGGGATAACAGCAGGAGCTCACCCCACTCCCTGGATTCAAACTGCCGATCTTTCAGTCAGCGAGTTCAGCAGCTCAGCGGTTTAACCTGCTGCGCCACCAGGGACTCCTGTTTAGCCTATAGAATGTATTAAAAAGGGATGTGATAACAATTTTAAAATATTTTAAAGGTTGTCATGTTCCAGATTGAACCAGCTTGTTTTCTGCTGAAAAATCCCAAGGTGCTTCCAGGAGAGGCAGTTCACTGTGTTTTGGTTACAAAGGAGCTATTTTCGGAGTCCGGAAGGGTCCAAGTCCACTTTGTACATTGCATGTTGCTTGCCTTGCTTTATCATTTCAGTGGTCCACAATAATTTATGGTGTGCTTTTGAGATGGAGAGAAACCATTGTTTGATGTGTTTGACTGCACATCTTGACAAAGGATCAGATGTTTGCCTTTGCAAATCCACAGACTCCCTTAGCCATAACTAAAATGCTCACAGTGCACATTTAGAAATTCACTCCATATAATACAGTGGAACTTATATTTCCAAATAAATATGCCCAGAATTGCATTATTAGTGAATTTAGCATAGTAGATTGACAAAGAACCCCATTAGTCATTCAACATCTTTAAAATTATTAATCACAGATATGATTTAATGAATAAAAAATGTCCACAGCCATCACCACCTTAGTTTAATGTACTCAAAGGTGACAGAGAAGGCACCTATTGTGATATCGCTACCACTCATTACCTAAAAAAGCAAAGCTTGCTTTGTTTTTCAAAATCAAAGTATGTCCCCTCTCCCCTTTTAAACCAAACTAAGCATATTTGGCCAATTAACTGTGTGTGTTTGTGCCTGCGTGCGTGCGCATGCATGCTTGTATGTCTGTATGTATTCAGAAATGGCTTCCACTGCCTACTGTTAATTTTAGGTAAACATGTATGGTGTTGCAAATCACATATTGTGTGATTGATATGTGAATGGAAAAAGAGACTATTCATGTAATTGTCAGTGGCAAAACCTTTTTTTATAAATAGCAGGTATGGTGGCTGCAGGTGTATTTGCATGCACATATAGAGTCTGGATTAGACTCCTCCCAGAGGAATGGTCTCTTAACACTTTGCTTCCAGTTGCAATCCCAGTCTAGGTCAGGCACCACAAACTCGCAATTCTTACAGAAAAGAAGGGGTTAATTAGCATGAAAGGGAAATCTTTCCCCAAAACAAATAGCAAGACAGTGAATCCTGATCTGGATTAGGCACAATGAGTTAAATCCTCCAGCATCCCTTGGGTGCCAGTTTCAACCATCTATTCCCTGCTCTTATGATTCACTTTTTGAAAAGCCATTCACGCAATGGCTAATTGTTTGATTGATACCTTGTCTAGTCTGGCTCTGGTATTTCTTTAATAAGGTGATGGGTACAATTTTTCATTGTTAGTTCAGCAGATGGCTAGAGGGACTGTCTAAAATAGCATCCTTGCAACTCCTGCTATGGTATGAGAGGCAGTTTCCATGTCAAATTGACCTTAGGTTCTTTGGGGACCTGCCGTGTGCTATGAATGTTTCTGGCTGTAAGAGCCTTTCGAAGTGAAGGCCTTTCTTTCGGATGCAGATAAACACTATGCTCTCAAAATACTCTGCTAATGGTGCATCAAGACACTAGAACCCATCTTATCTTGGAAACTAAGCAGGATCAGCCCTTGTTAGTACTTGGATGGGAGACCACCAATGAATACCTGGTACTGTAGGCTCTATTGCAGAGAAAGGAACTGTCAAAGCCACTTCTGATTGCCCAGGAAAATCCTATGAAATACATGGGGTCATCACAAGTTGATAGGTGGCTTGAAGGCACACACATACCTACAAGAAGCTGTGCGCCCATCTGGTGGGTTCATGTACTTGGTGAGGGAGGAGGGCAGTTATTATTCAACAGCATCAAGAGAACTAAGTGTTTCCTGACTCTTTTTTTCTCCAAAATAATAGACTGACTTTCTGACAAGAGCCCAGCATGGTGGGACATAGAATCACTTCACCAGGCACCCAGCTTGTAATTTGCCGTGCCAGCACTCATATTACTCGTTGGAAGTATTGTGGTGGCTTGTTGAGTTTCAATCTAGGTGTGCAGTGAAGCAACTGGATAAAGACTTAAAAACATAGATTAAAGACTTAAGCACTATGTGTCTGCTCACCCATTTTCTCCCATGTGCAAAATTTTACAGGTTGGCAGAAACAAATCTTTCGAATGGGAAATGTTCACTTACTGTCTATAGAAAGAGGAACAACAGTTTCTGCATTTTGTGGGCAATCCTATATTGTGCATTATGCTGTATAGAATCATAGAATAATAGAGTTGGAAGAGACCACATGGGCCATCTAATCCAACCCCCTGCCATTTGGGAAAAGCACAATCAAAGTATCCTGACGTATGACCATCCAGCCTCTGTTTAAAAGTTTCCAAGGAAGGAGCTTCCACCACATTCCTGTCATTTGAACCCTTTGCTCTATGCCCTAGTTTCAAGGGTAGCAGAAAACAAACTGCTCTCTCTTCCTTATGGCACCCTTTCACATATTTATATATGACTATCATGTCTCCTCTCAACTTTCTCTTCTGCAGGCTAAATATATCCAGTTCTTTAAGATGCTCCTCACAGGGATTTATAGTTTCTAGACCTTTGATCACTTTAGTCCCCCTTCACAGGACACCTTCCAGCTTATCAATATCTCTTTTGAACAGTTGTGCCCACAATTGGACACAGCATTCCAGGTGAGACCTAATTGAAGGCACCGTGACTTCCCTTGATCTAGACATTATTCTCATTTTGATGCATCCTAAAATCCCATTGTCTTTTTTAGCTGTTGCATCACACTGTTGGCTCATATTCAACTTCTTGTCTGTGAAGACTCAAATATCTTTTTCAAATGGACTGTTATCAAGTTAGGCATCACCCATTCTGGAATTTTGCATTTCATTTTTTTGAGTAGGTGTAGTATCTTCCATTTGTCCTGGGTGAAATTCATTTTATTCATTTTGGCCCAGCTCTCTAATCTGTTAAGGTCATTTTTAATGTTGATCTTGTCCTCTGGAGTATTAGTTATCTCTCCTAATTTGGTGTCATCTGCAAAGCATGGCTAGCCCACATTTGACTAGTTTGCTTACAAAAAGGTCATGGGGGACTTTGTTGAAAGCCTTACTGAAATTAAGATATGCTACATCTACAGCATTCCCTTTATCTACCAATCTTGCTACTATTGAAAAAGATTTTTGAGAAATCCATGTATACGTCTAGGACTATTTGTCCTTTGTATCAGAAAAAATAAAAAAGCAAACCTCTCAAGAGGAAAAATGGCATTCTCTTTCTGATATATATATAATGCAAATAGATGCAAATCTTTTTAGTTTAGGTTTAGTTAGTAGAGAGGCTAAGGAACTGTAGGGCATGGGTTGACTAGTATTTGGTGGAGGTGTAGTTTTTGCCCCAGTTGTTGCAGGGTTGCTTTTGTGGTGATGCAGAAGAGACACGATGTCAGTTCCAATTTCACATTTGGCTGATTTTCTTGCTTTGTCGTGGGGTGGGGAGTATGCGATTGGAAAATTCAACACAACCTATGTATTTGGGTATGGTTAATTTCAGCCATTTGCTTTTTGTGGATCCTTTTTTAATATACAAAATTCAGGATTGTGGTAGGTTTGAGTGTTTGGACACCCAAACAAATGTTTGGAGGCCACATATTACCAGGAGACTTCACTTTTGTCAACATTATTTTAGGGTAGAGGGGTGTACCTGTAGCCTCCCAGGTGTTTTGCCTATAACTCTCACTGGCTATACACAGAGTAATCAGTGATCGAAGATTATAGCAGTTGCACTCCATAAACATCTTCTCCTAGTTAGCCAACCCTTCAGTAGGCCACTGAGATCACATCTTCTGGACATTTAATGCAATATTTCCTGACATCTGCACAGTGATGAGGACACTGAAAACCTCTTTTTTATGGTGGAAGGGAAATTGGTAGGGTGATGGGACTCAGATGCTCAGGCTGTTGACTTCTGCCTTCTTGCTGATATTGATGAAATATGCTTTTCTGCAAAACACCACAATACTCTGTGATTTTTGTTACAAATTGGATAACTTAATTTAGGCAGAGGTAGAGTCATTCAGGTTTCATGTTTGTAGATGGGCGGGTGGCAATGTAGCTAGGTTTGTAAATACTATAGATGGCAGGAGTAGGACAATGGCTAACAGTAAGATTTCTGTGTGCCAGAGCAGAGGCAACTGTTCTCTCTCAAGACACTGTTTGTTTGCAAACAGAAAGGGAGTTTGTAGTGTTCCATTCTGGAA
This sequence comes from Anolis sagrei, assembly GCF_037176765.1. Taxonomy (NCBI): domain Eukaryota; kingdom Metazoa; phylum Chordata; class Lepidosauria; order Squamata; family Anolidae; genus Anolis; species Anolis sagrei. The sequence continues at coordinate 165,531,288 of NC_090025.1, forward strand.
ACAGAGGGAGGATTCAGTGAGGAGGAATGGGCGGGTTTGCTAAACACAGCAGCCATGCCAGGAGCTCAAAGGGAAGCCTGGCACTAATAGCCCCCCCCCCTTCCCCCAAATGCCTGTTGACAGAAATTAATCGGGTTTGTAGCAAGGGAAATAAATAAGAGAGGCACAGGCATGTTAATCAAGTTGGTTTCAGGAGGAAAAAGAGAACCCAGGAGAGATAGGAATGGACCCACCTAGTAAGGGTGATGGAAAAGATGACAAAGCTAAGGGAAACAGATGCTCATCCTGAATGGGAGGGCAGGCAGAAAGGGACTGGGAACTTATTTTGAGAACAAGAGATTAGAGTAAATTAGAATGTAATGGAAGGGGGAAAGTCCGCATTGAGTCGCCGAATTAGGCTGAATAATGTGGTATAAAAATAAAGCAAATAAATAAATAAATAAATAAAGTCACTATGTTATTTTGTTATACAGTTGTGACTGCCATACCCACAGTCCCGTGTTTTCACCTATCAGTATCTAACAATGTATGCCCTCTCTAGGATTTTCTCAGTCCTCTAGGCAATTCTGTGGTATGCTTCTACAGAAGTCATCATGGTGTCACCCTGAGAGAAGATAGTTATTTTTCTGGGTCCTCCAGGGTGACACCATGGTAACTTCTGGCAGAAATCATTCATTTCAGTAATGTTTGCTATTATTGACGATTGTCATGTTTTCACTTTTAGTTCAGGCATGGATCCCTACTGATATGAGGGTTGTACTGTTTGTATGTTTCCTGTATTCATATAAGGGAGCCAGCATGGTGGACTATAACTCTGGAGTCCAGGCTTCAAATTCCCATCTGACCATTGAAGTCCATGGATGACCTTGGGCAAGTCTCAGCTTCAGAGAAAGTAAAAAAAAAAAACTATCTGAAAAGGTCTTGCCAAGGAAACCCAGTGATGAGTTTTTCTTAGGCTTTCCATAAGTTAGGGAGCAGCTCACCCCTCCCAGCTCAGTTTGAGCTCATCGTTGGCGCGCTCTCCTGCCCATTAACAGTATAATATATTGGTTGCCTACTGGTGCTGGGTAGGATCTCTCTCTCTCTCTCCCCCCCCCCCCCCCCATGTTCTAGGGGTTTTTTTTTTCTCACTCACCCTACACTGTTTACAAGGGCAAATTGTGAGTTGGGGGTTGTTAAATAGGCTATGCCATGGAAAGCAGCTATAGGTTTACATTAGGTGTACACCTAAGGCACACCTTTGTAGTATAGGCCAGGAATGGAAACCCTCACCCATGTTTATGAATCTGGGGTGAGAACGAATGGAAATGGCCTTGAAAAGGGGAGAGTTCTGGCCTCCATAAAGTCCATAAAGTCCATAAAATCCTTTGGACTTGGGGAAGAATTCTTTGTACGTTTCCCTGAGGGTTTATCCTGGAAATGTTAAAGTTCACTATATCTGGGGACCCAGGTGTTTCACCCAGATTAGCTGAGGGGTACGTCGTGGAGGGCCAATACCTCGATTTAAATCCACATCAGGTTCATGCCATTTTAGTTACATGTGCAAATCACATAAACTTAATTCAGGTAACGTTTAAATAAAAGTTGCATGTTGTTAGATGCACACTGTTGTCTGGTCTCTTATTTCGGTGGTGTGATGGCAATAACATTTTAATTCAATGTAAATAAATAGGATGGTGGAGGAGGAAATAGTGGGTAAGAACAGGTTGTCTAGGGATGTGGACTGATAGAGATGTGGGATTATGATAAACTAAGAGGGAATGTGGTGACAATGTCGGGGGGGGGGGGGTGAGTTACTATGAAGCAACTTGATTCATGTAGGAGAGAGTACCAGGTGATACACTGTTCTTTTGCTTATGTTCTTGTGAAAAATAGCATGTGCATTAATATAGCAACAGCAAATAAGAAAAGCTGATAGCTTATTAGCTAATCTGAACAACCCATGCCTGTTTTGCTTCCTCCTAGGGAACTGTGATTTTTTTTTTTCAAATATAGCCATGTGTGTTCAAGTTACACAGATGTCTGACTGTCAGTGAGAGAAGTAACTATGCAGTTTTGTAAATCACTTTCATATAGTTGAATTCATCCTCCCTGCAGTTGGTCATATATGTCCTCAAAGGATTCATTGGCATAAGGGAAATCCTACAACACTAGACTATCCATGGATCCAGCCTGAAGTACTCTTCTTTGAGCCACTGCAAAAAGTTCTACTGTGATCACAGAAATGGGTGCTGAGAAGTGTTGGCTATATCAGTGGAAGTCCTGTGTCATTACATGTCACATCATCCATTGAAATAACCCAAGATGCATGGCATAGAGGAATAGTTTTGGCAGCGTTAATCTCTCAACAGAACCTATATCTCCAGCAGAAAAAAAAATCTGGAGACAGATGATAGGATTTTGTTTCCAAGAGGGTGAAAGTGTTATGGGCCTGAGGCATATTTGCTTCTGTTGTACTCACTATTTATGCCTTACTGCCATCTCTGGCCAAAGAGGCTTTGCAACCTTTTACAGTATTTCAGAAACAAGCACACACCTTTAATGATCATGGAACAAAAGGGAGGTCTGTTTCTGTTACCACCTTATCATACCTCTGGTGGCCAGTGGTGTTTGCACTCTGCTTTGCAGTGAGGTGTGGGGAGTCAGGCACCCCATGCCCCATATCACCTGGATCCAAAGGAAGATGACCACATGGGGGGAAGCGTGAGCATGCGTGGCTTCCTCCCATACACTGTATGGCAACACAGGCACTCTCCTGTGTTGCCCTGCTGGTGACATGCACTGGCTCCGGGTTGCTTCACCCATGGAGCTAGCATGATGTTATGTGATGGGTGCCAGCCAGCTCCATGGGTGACCTGGGCTGAAATCAGCACATGCCTGCTCTTTTTTCCTTATGACACACTTTCACATATTTATACATGGCTATCATGTCTCCTCTCAACCTTCTCTTCTGCAGGCTAAACATACTCAATTCTTTAAGATACTCCTCATTGATCTCCAGATCTTTGATCATTTTAGTTGCCCTCCTCTGGACACTTTCCAGCTTGTCAATATCTCTTTTAAACTGTGATGCCCAGAATTGGACACAGTATTCCAGGTGAGATCTTACCAAGGCAGAATAGAGTTGTATTACTTCTTTTGGTATTGACAGTATAGCCATTGGTGCACCCTAGAATTACACTGGCTTTTTAAACTACTGCAACATACTGTTTAATCGTCAGCTTGTGATCTGCTAAGGATGAAAGATCCCTTTCACATGTAGTTTTCAGTCAAGGGTCACACATCCTATATGAGTGCATTTTATTTTTCTGGCTAGGTTTTCTGCTGAAATTAAATCTAAGCCATGCTGTCTGTAAGAGCCAGTTACATTTCGGAAAAGTAATGTTTGCAAGCTCAGGGCCAGAAACATCATAAAACCTGCATAGTGGCGCCTAAATTGTAGACCAGAAATTGCTGTGAAAGTCTGGCCTGCTGCTTGGCAGCACCTGTCAAGTCTTAGGTGGCTATGAATTTTTCACAATAATCTTACACAGATGTTGCCAGCCTTTCTGCCTCCAGATAACTCCACTAATACACAGGGCTGTATTAATATACACCATAATAGCCTAAATTGGATGAATGATAATAATGATAATTGATGATAGCTTGTGGCACCAAGCCTCTGAAATCCTAGCTTCATTATATCCTTACTGAAAGGCAATTGTTAACCCAGATGTACGTATCAAGGTGGAGGCTGGTTGCGTGCTTATTTTAAATGCACATGCAGGGAAAATGCAGGACAAGCATGATCTCCTTTGTTCATATATGCATGGATGTACTTATGATTATAAGATCTACAAACAGATTCTAGCTGGCTGCTGGCAACTGTATGCATCTTCAAAAATCCTAGAATGTACTGCTGTCAATTGATGTATATTCAGCAATGGTAGGCTTACCCAAACTGCCCAAATGTGTTGGTGCATAGCAGTTAACGCTGTTCTATGTGCAACCCCCACCCACTCAACCAAACACTATTTTGGAGATTCAATCTTTCTTTTCTTCCTTTTTTCATTCTTATCAGAAAAATGGCTTTTTTCAAACGGATATTTTCCAGTGTTGATTAACTAGTAAAGTTAACAAATGTGGCACATTTCAGATTATTTAAGGACTTCTTACTTGTGATGTGGATTGCGATGTTTGATGTAAGTGCATCAGTGTAAATATGTCCCTTTCTATTTTCCACATGTGTTATGAAACCTACAGTCTCTTTTTGATTCTGTCCCCTCAAATGGCTCCTCTTGGATTTATTAATTTTTTTTGTTTAATTTCTTTACAGCATTAGCACTAAATTGCTAATCTCAGTGAATGGTATTGTTGTACTCCCACTCTACACAGTACTTACCAGTCTCCTATCCAGATTGAATTGGTCTCCTATCCAGGAAAATACTCCCAATTCTTTAACAATCCTGCCAGCTAGTAAGACTCTCAAGTTTCTGCTACCTCATCCGGAGTTCATGGAGCTCTTTCTTATTTAAATGCCCACCTCTCTGCTTTTTTCTCTTTGTTACTCTCTTGCCTTCTTAAAACGGTGGTAGGATTTGTTTTCCTTCTGCTTTTCCTCCACCCGGCTGTAGTTTAAGACTTAACATGCTGACTTTTTCTGTGTAGGGGTGATCACACCTCTTTATACACATACTGGTTGGGGGATTCTGTGAGCTGTGGTCCTAAAAATTCACTTTTCCAAGCTGTGCTCTATATACTTTCCAAGCATTTCTCTGTTCATCCTGAACTATTTTTTAAGAATGTAGTACTAATTAAGGTTGAAGACATTGAGATAAACAGAAAGTTAAAAAATACCTGAGCTTTTGAATACAAAAAACAAACAAAAACAAAACAAAACAACAAAACAGTGAGATCCTTATATCTATATCTGTGAGGTATATGCTTCTGATTGAAGCACAGTTATGTTCCAGTCCTCCAACTCTTAAGAGACATTCTTATTCTAGTTACTGCTAGGCAAAGCTTGGCCACTGAATATACTGACTTAGGGGTTTCAGTCAAAAAATGTAATTTTGCAAGCTCTTTTGCTAGTCCATGCAATTTAGATTTTTGTTCAGGACACGGGCGTTGTTGAATTGCAGTTTCCACTGTACTTCACCATTAACTGTGTTGGCTAAGGCTGCTGGAAGTTAAAATCCAACAAAATCGGGAGGGTTAGACTATTTTCACCCTTGCTCTGGTTACAAGAGGGATTAACAGATGAGAGGAACTATCATGCTGTACCTTATCAGCAGAATCCTTTTCCAAATGTGTATCCCTGTATGGTCAGAGAACATAGAATCATAGAGTTGAAAGAGACTTTGTGGGCCATCCAGTCCAACCCAATACCAAGAAGCAGGAAAATCGCATTCAGAGCACCCATGACAGAATAGAACATACCCAAGAACATACCCAAAAATAACATACCCTGTTGGGAGGCTTAAGGTTTGGAGAAATGATTATAAAAAACAAGAAAAATTATTATTATTATTATTATTATTATTATTATTATACCTCGCTTTATCTCCACACTCACATGTCATGGACTCCACTTTGTGGCCCCATTTCTTAAGGTTGGCAGAGCCAACCTTAAGAAATGGGGCCACAAAGTGGAGTCCATGACATGTGAGTGTGGAGAAGAGCAAACCACAGACCCATTACAATGCAATCTGAGCCCTGCCACTTGCACAGTGGAGGACCTCCTTATAGAAACACCAGAGGCACTCCAAGTGGCCAGATACTGGTTAAAGGGCATTTAATATAATGCCAAGTTTTTAAACTTTGTGTTTTTTAAATGCATTACAACTGTATCTTTGGTTTGCTTCTGATATGATAAATAAATAAATAGCAGTGGAATAATGGCAGATTTTGGAATGAAATTGAAAATTGGTGCTGAATGTGTGTGTCTGTACGAGAGAAGAGCACTGTGGAATACAGCATAGCTGCCTGAAACGCCAAACAGGTCCTAACGATAATGTGGAAACCTCGCTTTCAGCATCAGCAACTGCAGTTTTCTCCCTCCTAAATACCAAGAACAGAAAACCTTACTAAGTTCCAAGAGCAGAAAACCTTACTAAGTTCGGCATGTCCTCTTTCATTTTTTTACTCAGTGTAGTGGTACATGTAGAAATCAACAGCTTTTTTGTGGATCACAGACCAAGTCCTCTTTAGTCTCAGGATGTCAAAGAAAGCAGAAGATAAAATTCAGCTATATTTATACTGCAGGAAAAGTAAGTTGTGGATTCCTTTGATATTTCTATTGGTATGGTTGGAGTTGGTTCTACTTAAATGCAATTGTTCTAGATTTAGAAACAGAAAGTGAGATAAAATCATTTGTTGATGGTGTAAATTGGTGTTTCTAAGACTATCAGGATTGTTTTCCTTCAAATGTAACATGGGAACAAGTATCATATTTGTGCCCTTTGACTGCAACCAATTCTTTCTTTCTTAAAAACACTCCCAGGATTGATAGCCAAAGACTTGCTTCAAAGACCACCGCATTGAGTGGCAGTAGTGTAAATGAAAGCCAGGTTAATTAAATCCTACACACTTGTGAAGTGTTCCAAAAAGATATTTCCAAACTGGGTGAGTGAGCAGTAGGTTGAAATTACTGTGGGAATTGGGAATCAAAGTTTCTAACTTCTCATCAGCCATGATATGATCTCCCTTTCTCTCTTCCCGTCATAAAAAGCAGCCCCCAGTTTGTCCGTTTATAGGACAAAAATATATTCAAAGAATTCCTAGGACATTTCTTGGATGCAACTGTTAAGAAATGACCCTGGGTATCAAAAGTGTAGCTACACATGAAAACACCAGCTGGGAAGATGGGATGGATGTCTGGAGCAAGTGTTACAAAGACCGATCAGAGAGTTATCCTTCATTTAGGCCAGTGGTTCTGAACCTGTGGGTCCCCTGATGTTTTGGCCTTCAACTCCCAGAAATCCTAACAGCTGGTAAACTGGCTGGGATTTCTGGGAGTTGTAGGCTAAAACACTTGTGAACCCACAGGTTGAGAACCACTGATTTAGGCAGAGTGATGGAATTGGGGGGAGGGGGGCTGTGGTGGTTGTGTGATGGAGAAGAATTTTAGAAACCTACATTCTGATCCTCACTGAGCTGTAAAACCATGTAACTGACTGGAGACCAGTCACTGCCTCATAGGATTTTATCACATGAAGCTGCCGTTCAGCTGCATTTATGTGATCACAGATACTGGCAACCTACCAAGGTTTGTTGTGAGGACATGGCAAACTGGCAGTAGGTTGAGAACCGCATTGAGTGATAGGAATAATTACCAAAGGTGCATCCTGCTTCAATGCCGGTTTGCCACCTTTGTGAAATAAGATTCTCAGACTAACTTTCCCCTTACAGAATGGTTGTTGGAGAAGGTGGTTTGCTGGCCACAGTAGGAATAATAGAAAGGATGGGGTGCCTGTGCTGATAGTTCTCAGTGTGTCTTTTTTATTTCAGAGAAGTATCTGGGTAAGAGATGTCACAGATGCTGCATATGGCAGTTGACAAGTTAGATCTGGGACTCCAAATTGTTAGTTGCGTTATATGTTAGCTCTTAGTTTAATGAAGTTACTTTGTTGTTATTTTAAACATCAAGTTGTCACCTTGATACATAGATGCAGTATTACAGGTTCAGAGAAGATGTTGAAGTAGGTTTTAATTAAACCTTTGAAGACTGCGAGGAAGTGGATTGAAGGAGAGGGAAGAATTTCAACACATCAGGAGTGCCATGGTGGGAAGGGTAGGAAGGCAAATGAGGAGAAGAAAACATACATACAAAACTTCAGAGGGAGGCTGCTTTTTTTCTAAAAAAATTCTTCTAAGCCCTATTATGCAATAATACAAAATAGAAAGGCCTCTGCCAAAACGACTTACAGTCTAGCAGATATGATGCTGAGGGCCAAAGAGACAAAGGAAAGAGGAAAGTAAAAAAAAAAAAAAAAAGAAGCAAGATGCAGGTACATTAGTGTTACATAATGGCCGAATGGTACGGTAGTTGATGGAACACTGAACATGTTTTAAATATTCACATCCATTTTAAAGTTGTAATAAAATGAGTTTTTTTTAAAAAAAGGAATGGGTTTAACCTTAGCTCTCCAGCTCTGCTTCCAGTTACATGGATAAAACATTTCTGTTTCCTCATTTGTTTCAAGTTTAATCTTATGAGGGGTTATTTTGCAGTTTTGTCAAGGAAAGTCTGCATCATAAGGCAGAGTGAGGCTTTTGGTGGCCAGTCAATTCTCCCCACCATAAAACAGTAGAGTCTTGCTTATTCAACCTTCACTCATCCAACATTCTGTATTATCCAATGTAGTCTACCTGGATCCACAGCTGTTTAAATACATTGCAATGTTTTGGTGCTAAATTCATAAATACAGTAATTACTACATAATGTTACTGTGTATTGAAGTGCTTTTCTTGTCTATTTGTTGTAAAACGTGATGTTTTGGTGCTTAATTTGTAAAATCATATGTAATTTTATGTTTAATAGGCTTTTCCTTAATCCCTCTTTATAATCCAACATTTTAGCTTTTCCAACATTCTGCTGGCTTGTTTATGTTGGATAAGCGAGACTCTACTGTACTACTTTTTGGTGATGGTGGGATTGTGTGCTCCTATGAGGCAAGAGGCTATGAGACATGGCTCATTAGAAAATACAATGATAAGGGAATAAGGCAATAGGAAGAGAGGAATGCTGCATTATTGATGAAGAGACTCAATTAAAGAAGCCATGGCCCCAAATATGCAAGATCTGACTAGGGATATTGATAACCATGATTTCGATCTCTCTCATTCATGGATTTGCCATAAATTGAAGTCAGCTTGGCAGCAACTAACAACAATAGTAACCATTTTCTCAGACCCTTGGCCATTTCCTTCTTTTGAGGAATAGAGATAAGCATGTTACCAAGTTTATCTAAGACACTATGAATTAAACTTTTGCTCCCATGTATGGCTGAAAACATTTGGGGGCAAATATTATAGAAAGGCTGAGAAAAGAGAACCAGGATGGTGTCGGGGTTTGAGTGTAGACTCTGACTCTGAAGAACTGGAGATTGAATCCTGGCTTAGCCATTGCAACCTACTGGGTAACCTTAGGCAAAATGCATGTCCAGCCACGTCCCAAGCAGGTAAATCATGTGATTGGTTTATTTATTATTTATTTATTTAGAGCTTTTATAACCCGGTCTCCTTGACCTCTGAAGAGGGACTCAGGCCGGCTAACAGCAGAAAATTAATACACAAACACAGTGGTTCATTTTAGGGTTACCATAAGGTGAAAATGGATTGAAGGCAGAAAACATCCGCCTGGCTGAGAATCCTATTCTGTGGTTCATCTCAGCATAAGTCTCAGTCTTCAGCCTTTATGCATGGAGAAGAAACTATTTTGACCTTTTGTTCAGGCAGCAAACTGCTTTATGCCAGCTCTGATTTTTTGCATGCTTAAAACATTAAACACAGTTTGTAAACATTTCTTTCCTGCACTACAAGCAAGTGAAATGGTCTGTGCTAACTTGGGGATTTGAGGAGTTGCAGTCTGGAAAGGAACTTTTCTAAGCTCTGCTGCAATGCTTTGTGAGGTCACAAACAGCAGGGAAGCCCCAGTGTAACTGATGATACTGAGAGGAGTGTTTATATAACTAGCTACTTGTTTGAGTTTCCCAGAATTTCCTTGCTCTTTACCTCTGCCACTGATTCAAAGCTGAAAGGCAATCAATGGAGTTAATGGCTCTGCATTGTTCACCTCAAAAGCTCTGATTCACTCCCTTTCATTCTTGGCTGGGTCTCTCTTCTCTCCTTGAGGCTGAACAGCCTGCAGGTGTGTAAAGTATATAATGTATAAGCAGCTACCCCCATTGCAGTGATTTGTGAATTGGAGAATGATTCTGGAGGTCAGGGTCTGAGTCCTCACTCTGCCATGAAATCCACAGGGCGATCTTCAGTACATCACACTCTCTCAGCCTTAGAAGAAGGCAAAGGCAAGCTTCTTCTAAACAAATCTTGCCAAGAAACACTATGATAGGCTTGCCTTAGGGTAGACATAGTTTGGAAACAACTTGAAGGCATACAAAAAAGAACTCCCATTTCCAGCAAGTATAGGGTCATATAATGGTTCATCAGAGGCCAACTTGGCCCAAAGAAGCCGAGAGAAACAATATAGTGCAGGAAGCATGTTTCTGGAAACTTTGATTGTTCTAGAATAAAAATAATAATAAGCTTGAAAAAGTTACAGAAAAGAACATGTCAGACTACTCTGGGACTTCTGAATTCAGACTGACAGAGTTTTGGAGCACAAATGTGGGGGTGGGGGGGGGGAGTACGGAGAGTTGATGTTGCAATCCTAGGTGACAGCAAGATTGATGAGAAGCAACTGGAAAAGCTAACATGATATGAGGATTTAAAGATAGAAGTGCAAAGACTTTGGCACAAACCAGTAAAGGTGGGCCCAGTGATGATCAGCACACTGGATGCAGTGCCTAAAGACCTTGGCTTGCACTTAAAAACAATTGAAGCTGACAAAATTACCATCTGTCAGCTGCAAAAGGCCACCCTACTCAGATATGCATGCATTATTTGCCAATACATCACACAGTCCTAGAAACTTGGGAAGTGTACAGTTAAAACTTGTGAGCCAGCTGCGCTCATACCTTGGGAAGTCTGACTTGGCCATGGTGGTCCATGCTCTGGTTACATCCTGAATAGACTACTGCAATGCACTCTACGTGGGGTTGCCTCTGAAGACTGCCTGGAAGCTCCAACTAGTCCAACACTCAGCAGCCCGGCTGCTCACAGAAACGGGGTACAGTGAGCCCACAAGTTCCTTGTACACCAGCTCCACTGGCTGCCAATTAGCTTCTGAGCACAATTCAAAGTGCTAGTTTTAACGTACAAAACCCTAAACGGCTCTGGCCTGGTTTACCTGTCCAAATGTATCTTCTCTTATAAACCATCAAGGACTTTAAGATCTTACAGAGAGGCCCTGCTCTCGGTCCCACCACCTTCGCAGTTGCGTTCAGTGGGAATGAGAGACAGGGCCTTTTCTGTGGTGGCCCCTGACTATGGAAATCCCTCCCTGGCAAGATTAAGTCTGCCCCCTCTCCCCTGTCCTTCAGGAAGCAGCTAAAATCCTGGCTTTGGAATCAGGCATTTGCAGATAGATGGACGAGATAGACTAAGAGTTATTTGACCACAATGTTTTGGACTGAGTTGGATGTTGTTTTTAACATGATGAATTGTCTTTTATATGTATTTTAGAACTTATTTATTGTGCATGTTGTTTTATGATGCTATTTATTGTATAGTATTGAATTTTGCTGTTAGCCATTCTGAGGTACAGAAGAACAGGATACTGACAAAATTAGCATCTGTCAGCTGCAAAAGGCCACCCTACTGGGATCTGCACGCATTATTCGCCAATACATCACATAGTCCTAGACACTTGGAAATTGTCCGACATATGATGCAATACAACAACAAGCATAGTGATCTTGTTTGCTATGTATTAATCTTGTTGTGTTTCAAATAATAATAATAATGGTAGGTTACTTACCTGTGACCATCTTTCTTCGAGTGGTGCTCTGCGAATTCACATCTACCTCTCCTAAAGATTTGAACATGATAGTAATGAAATGTAAATTTAAAATTCATAGTTCAAAGTTGACTGGATTCAATCCTAGCAGGACTGGGCCATCAATGCTAAGACTTAACATGCACACACCCGCCAGTTGGTGCAGGGAAATAAAAACACATCTTCTGCTGAAAGCTAGAATAGTTTCTCCCTGAGCTATGTTTAGAAGAGAAAGCAGTGCAATAGTGAATGTAGTAGAGTCAAAGCTAAAATAGTGTGTCCCTGCCTGTGCATAGGGTTTTAAAGTGCTTGGAACAGTCCAAGCATCAGAGTTTTCCTTTCATGTAAAAGCCATGTGGCATTCCTCATTCTTCCACTATTTCTCTTCCCCAATCCACAGAGTATTTCTGTGTTTGCCTTTGGCTTTGCTCCTTTGAGGCATAGCTGGAAAGCAAACTAGTTCTGTCATTAAGCATCAGCAATGGTTGCTGAAGAGGCCTCCACTGTGGCCATTGGCAAAATACTGATGGAGAGTATTTTACAACCCAGCTCAGCATTTTCATTTGTGGGTGAATGATTCATTTTTTTTCCTTTTTGGCCTTTGAAAATATGCACCTCTGGGCCAGCCTTAACCCCAACTGAGTGCACTTCAGATGTGTTGAAGTACATCTTCTATAATCCCCAGTCAGCAAGAATGTTGTATAGGAGCACTGGAGGTATAAACCTTAATATCTTCAAACATCTTTAATGGCTAGGAGTCTGTTTCTGAACACAGTTAAACATGCTGTTTATGACTGTAAAGCCCTGTATGGCTCTAGTCCAGACTTTCTAAAAACCCATGTCCCCCCTTACAAGCTTACATGAGTCTTACAGTCTTAGGGTAAGGGATTTTTCTCTATCTCATCATCCATATATACTTGTCTGGTGATGACATAGAGAAAGCTTTCTGAGTAACTGCTCCAAAACTATAGAACTCCCTCCTAAGGGGGACTTGATTGGCCCCTTCTCTGTCCACCTTTTATCTAACAATCATTTTTTTCCCAAATAGGCCTTCAGCTTTAATACATTATAACAACCTAATCCCATCCCTTATACAATATTATTGGTGTCAAAGCCCCTCCAATCCTAATTTCTGAAATGTCAGTGTACAAATGTGGCTGCTGCCATCACATCTAGAATGGGCCCTTATCTTCCAATTTTACAGGTGGGAACAGGGGCTGAGTTGTGATGAGTAGCCCTCCTGGAATGCTTATTACTTTGACTCATTTTTTTTATTAGAGCAAGGAGAAAACTGAGCATGCTGAAAATGGGAACTATGATAAAGGAAATATTACAAATGAATACTAAAAAGAACTGCAAAGCTAGATCAAGTTAATGTATTTATTTATCATATTTGTATACCACCTTTCTCAGCCCATAGGTGACTCAGGGTGGTTCCCTGCACCTGGGAAAGTTCAATGCTAGTTTAATCCCGCACTGCCTAGCCATAGTTCATAGGATGGGTATATGAAAGAAAGTAAGACCTTGGGTGAAATCCACCGTTGATAGTAGAGTCTCGCTTATCCAACCTTTGCTCATCTAACATTCTGTATTATCTCACACAGTCTGCCCGGATCCACGGCTGTTTAAATACTTGCGATGTTGAACTGCTTTTTCTGTTGATTTTTTGTAAAACATGATGCTTTGTAAAAGGATTAACCCTCTTAATCCCTCCTTATTATTGAACATTTTCACTTATCCAACATTTCACCGGTCCATTTATGTTGGATAAGCAAGACTCTACTCTATTTGGAGTAAAGTCTTGGAGATCTGTGAGATTTCTTACTCAGCATTCAATGAGTCTTTTCTGGGTAGAATTAGTACTGGATTAACTTGTCTCTAGCATCTGGTATCTTGATCTTAAATGTGGGTGTCTGGTTTACACAATAAATATCCCTTGATGGAGCAATTTTCCATTGATATATTTGATCCCCTATGCTGAAATATCCTCCTTTCCCAATAATTATGCAGATTGCACTTGGGAAAGTACTTTACTACTTTTAGGGCGCCAGCATGACAAAGAGAACAGGACTCCCACATCTTTAATAGTTGTGTGGGAGAGGGAATTTCAGCAGATGTAACTTGTTCACCTGTTGACATTTCCTTTCCTACTAGTTGTGTGGGAGAAGGAATGTCAGCAGGTGTAGCTTGTGCATCTGCTGAAATTTCTTCTTCTGTGTGCCTACTAAAAATGAGAGCGACCTATTCTCGTTTCATGTAGACATCTTATTTCATATTAAATCCTTAAAGTGGGTTGTTATTATCCCTATTTCACAGATCTAGTTGGCCCCTGGTATACCTGACACCTGTTCAACCCCACAACCTTTGTCTTGTGGGGTTCCTCAGGGCTCAATATTGTCTCCCATGTTGTTTAACATCTACATGAAGCTGCTGGGGGAGATCATCCGGAGTTTCGGGGTACGATGTTATCTGTACGCGGATGATGTCCAACTCTGTCACTCCTTTCCACCTGCTACTAAGGAGGCTGTCCAAGTCCTGAACCAGTGCTTGGCCGCTGTGACGGTCTGGATGAGGGCGAACAAATTGAAATTGAATCCAGACAAGACAGAGGTACTCCTGGTCAGTCACAAGGCTGAACAGGGCATAGGGTTACAGCCTGTGTTGGATGGGGTCGCAGTCCCCCTGAAGACGCAGGTTCCCAGCTTGGGTGTGATCTTGGACTCATCGCTGAGCCTGGAACCCCAGGTCTCGGCGGTGACCAGGGGAGCATTTGCACAGTTAAAGCTTGTGCGCCAGCTGCGCCCATACCTTGGGAAGTCTGACTTGGCCACGGTAGTCCACGCTCTGGTTACATCCCGTTTAGACTACTGCAACGCTCTCTACGTGGGGTTGCCTTTGAAAACTGCTCGGAAGCTTCAACTGGTTCAACGTTCGGCAGCCATGATACTACCAGTTTGCTACCGGGCACAATTCACAATTTATAGGCGTTGGCCTATAAAGCCCTAAACGGTTCTGGCCCAAGTTACCTATCTGAACGCATCTCCGCCTATGAACCCACTAGGATTTTAAGATCTTCTGGGGAGGCCCTGCTCTCGATCCCGCCTGCAACTCAGGCACGGTTGGCGGGGACGAGGGACAAGGCCTTCTCAGTGATGGCCCCTCGGCTGTGGAACGCCCTTCCCACAGACATTAGATTGGCTCCCTCATTAATGGCATTTCGGAAGAAAGTGAATACCTGGTTATTTGAACAGGCGTTTGAATAGGCAGTGCAATGAATTATAATGAATTATAGGAAACTGGAACAACAGATGATGAGCTTGGATTATGATTTTAGTTATGAGACGCTAATGAGTTGTTATTGATGTTTATTGATGTTAATTGCTTAGTGTATTATTGTGTTAATTGTTTTTAATATGGCTTGTATGATGCTAGCATTGAATTTCTGCTGCTGTTTGTTGTTAACCACTCTGAGTCACCTAAGGGCTGAGAAGATAAAGTAATAAATAAATAAATAAATACAAATAAAGTAAATAAATAAATAAATAAATATACATTAAGGTTTGGTTCCAGGATCCCATCCATGTTGTATATAAGGAGACTTCAGCATCCAAAATCCATGGATGCTGAAGTCTCCTTATATACAGTGGTATAGTAAAATGATGCCCTTTATTCTAAAGGTTTGTTTTCTGGAATTTTAAAATATTTCTGGAATATTTTCAAGCTGAGGATGGTAGAATTGATGGATAAATAATCTGTGCATAATTGTTAATTCATTCAGTTGCTTCCGACTCTTCGTGACCTCCTGGACTAGCCCATGCCAGAGCTCCCTGTTGGCCATCACCACCCCCAGTTCCTTCAAAGTCAAGCTAGCAAGTTCAAGGATACCATCCATCCATCTTGCCCTTGGTCAGCTCCTCTTCTTTTTTGCTTCAATTTTCTCCAGAATTATTATATTCTCCAAGCTTTCCTGTCTTCTCATTATGTGGCCAAAGTACTTCATCTTTGCCTCTAGTATCCTTCCCTCCAGTGAGCAGCTGGGCATTATTTACTGGAGTATGGACTGGTTGGATCTTCTTGCGGTCCAAAGCACTCTCAGAATTTTCTTCTAGCACCACAGTTCAAAAACATCTATCTTCCTTCATTCAGCCCTCCTTTTGGTCCAGCTCTCACATCCACAGGTTACTATGGGGAATACCACTGTTTTAACTACGCGGATCTTCTTTGCCAGTGTGATGTCTGTACTCTTCACTATTTTATTGAAATTGGTCATTGCTCTCCTCCCAAGAAATAAGCATCTTCTAATTTCCTGGCCCCTGCATCTTCAGTAATCTTTGCTCCTAGAAATACAAAGTCTGTCACTGCCTCCATGTTTTCTCCCTCTATTTGCCAGTTATCAGTCAGTCAAGTTGCCATCATCTTGGTTTTTTTTAATGTTTGACTGCAACCCAGCTTTTGCACTTTCTTCTTTCCCCTTGCTTTTAAGGCTCCTCAGCTCCAAAGTGGTGTCATCTGCATATCTAAGGTTGTTAATGTTTCGTCCAGCAATTTTAACTCCGGTCTTGGATTCGTCAAGCCCTGCATGTTGCATGATGTGTTCTGCATACAAGTTTAATAGGTAGGATGAGAGTATGCAGCCCTGCCATACTTCTTTGCCAATCTTGAACCAGTCTGTTCTTACTGTTCTTAGTGTTGCTACTAGGTCGTTATACAGATTCCTCAGGAGACAGACAAGGTGCTTTGGTATGCCCATACCACCAAAAACTTGCCACAATTTATTATGATCCACACAGTCAAAGGCCTCAGAATAGTCAGTAAAACAGAAATAGATGTTTTTCTGAAACTCACTGCCTTTCTCCATTATCCAGCGGATATAGGCAATTTGGTCTCTTGTTCCTTTACATACAGAGGGTCAATTGTATTACAAAAGGAGTGGAATTTAGCCAGCCTTTCCTCCTTGTCTTAATTATTTTTGATCAAAAGGCAGCACTTGTAAAGGATATTTTTTTTAAAAAAAATAAGACTTTCATTCCAGCTGAGGAATTATGCTGGAGTTGTGGTCCAAAAAGTAACTTTCCCAAAATCTGAGACGAGTTACATAAACAAAAACCACCCAGGGAAGATATTCTTGAACATAACATGCCATAATGCTAATATGCGCTTTATCATCTGGCACTTAATCTGGTGGAACAATCAGAAGAAAAAAGAAGCTTTGTTTTCATTTTTAAGAAGATCAAGTTTCTAAATCTAATGGCAGGAAGCCTGATAATCTCACACCAGTGTTTTGTTATTTGTCTATATTTCCAAATAGGAAAACATTGAGAACCAGAAGCTACTAGTTTCTCGTGTTTTTGTCTGTATGTGTCCTTGAAGTGCTCTTTGACTTTTGGTGACCTCATGAATTTCATAAGATTGCTTTCAATAAGGTGGTTTTGCCAGTTCCTTCCTTTGGAATGTAGTCTGCAAAATCTGGTATTCGTTGGAGGTCTCCCATCCAAGTACTAATTAGGTCTGACCCTACTTAGCTAGCAAGATCAGCATCTGGTACTTTTAGGATAATTAAATATAAAGGTTTCCCCTTGATATTAAGTCTAGTCATGTCTGACTCTGGGGGGTGGTGCTCATCTTCATTGCTAAGCTAAAGAGCAGGCGTTGTCTGTAGACACCTCCTAGGTCATGTGGCCAGCATGACTCCATGGAGTGCTGTTACCTTCCCACTGGAGTGGTACCTGTTGATCTGTTCACATTGGTATGTTTTTGAACTGCTAGGTTGGCAGAAGTTGGGGCTAACAGTGGGAGCTCATCTTGCTCTCTGGATTCGAACAGCTGACCTCCTGGTCAGCAAGTTCTGCATCTCAGTGGGTTAACCTGCTGTGCCACCAGGGGCTCCCTTTTAGAATACTGTTTTGTAATTAGTAGAGTAGAGTGGGGACTCAGTAGGGTTTCCAGTAACCAGGGGTACAACCCACTACATTGTAGTATATTTACTACTATTTTGCACAAGTTTTTGGTTCTCTCCGACTACCTACAAGATTCTGAAGACTTCAAAGACACCATTTTGCATGCAAAGAAATTGGGGTGCGAGATAAGACATGTGTATTTAATCTGAAGAAGGGATTTTGATTTTTCAACTCAGAGGTTTGGGCACTTTTATTACAGAGTTTTCTCCTCCCCTTTCAGTGTTAGTCACCGAATGACGAAAAATGTCAAGGAGCACCTTCTCAGCTGGTAGAGGCCAGTGCTAATTTTATACCTGCTGAGGTTTAAGGCCTGCAAATTCAATTAAAATGATTATTGAAAATAAATTGGATTTTCCATGTGAATTTTCTACCCCACAAGCAGTAGCACCTGAGCTGGAAATCAGAGTCAAAAAGGTTATTTGTTACATTTTTTTCAAGAAGGAGACTTATAATGGCTCTCCCGGGGAGGCAGATTTGCACTTTGCACCCACTGAAAAGGCACTGTACGTGAAGAAGTATATTCCAGCATTATTATTTCATATGCTGGGGAAAAATCAGGGAAGGGGGGAGAGGAAGAGAGAGAGAAAGAACTTGTAAAGGTGGGCAACTAAAATGGAAGAAAATAAAGCTCCGGAAATATTCAGCCTTCTATATATACTTTTCTTGGGTGATTTGGGTCTGGGAGGCCGAGAACATCAAGATGGTCTCCACAACCATCCAGACTTCAAGAAGAGTCTAGAAATGGAGACAGTTTTATTAATCTTTGCATTTGTACCCCTTCCCTAGGCATAGACATAGAGCATAATACCCAACCTATTATATTAACTTACTGTTACACAATAGCAAGTTATCAAGTTTTTGCATAATTGTTAGCAAGTTGGACATGAGATTGCACAAACTAGGATGAGTGAGGGAACATGATTTGTCTCCAAAGAGTATAAGGACACCAACTTGATATCTTTTGGGAGATTCTTTTTCCTAGTATTTGAGTAAAACACTCTATCCCAAACCAATTTAAGCCGTTTCCTCTCTTTACCAGGATCAGGTCTTTTGTAAAGTGGGTGGATCTTATTCCCCTCCCCCCTAAAATACATTAATGCCACATTATAGTAGTGATTGTTTGTAATACAAACTGAGCATTTCTTATCCAAAATACTTGAGACCAGAAGTGTTTTGGATTTTGGCTTTCTCTCCCCCCCCCCCCCCCCATATCGTGTTGGCATATATGTACATAACGAGATGTCTTGGAGAAGGAAATGAAGTCTAAATGCAAAATTCATTTGTATTTAATCTATAATGAAATACAAATACAAATTCACATATGTTTAATAATTATGTACCTAAAAATATGTACACATTGAACCATCAGAAAGCAAAAGCATCATTATCTCAACCACTCACGTGGACAGAATCATAGAGTTGGAAGAGACCTCGTGGGCCATCCAGCCCAACCCCTTGCCAAGAAACAGGAAAATCACATTCAACAGATGGGCAGATGAGGGATAATCATGTTGTTGCTGTGACAATCCTTTCCCTCCATCCTCTCCAGCCACTGTGAGGAATGCAATGAAGCCCAGAGAGAACTTGGAAGTGAGAAAGATGTGGAAAAACATACTATCCCTGCTGCCTGAAATTGCCTATAGTGATTCCCAGAGCAGACCCACCCCTGTAATAGTGGCTGCCACTATTTTGTTAGACTATGATTTTGTTCAACGTTATGGGCTAAGGGGGTGTATAGGGGATGGTAGGAGTTGTAGTCCACAAAAGTAATTCTTCTAAGCGCCTTGCAGCTAGGTGTTGTCCCCCCTTCAGTCTCAAAGCCTTGCCCCATTCAGATTCCCTCTTGCTCCCCCATACTCTCCTACCGTGTATTCAAAAACTTTCTCATCTTTGAGAAAAGTCTTGGCACATTCATGTTTTGGCACATTATACAATTTCTGGATCATGGGCTTTTAGTTTTATACTAGGATGATTTTATGCTTTGTATGAATGTTTAAATTATATCTATGTCTTATCTTTAATGGTTTTAATTGATTTTAAATTCATAGTTATATGTAGTAATTAATTATTATTTCTTTGTGTATTGTATATTGGCACTGAATTTTTGCCATTCGTATGTTGCAAACTGCTTTGAGTCTCCCCAGGGGTGAGAAAGGTGGTATATAAATACAGTAAATAAATAATTAAAAATTAAAATTAAAAAAATTAAAATTTCATTTTAAAACTTATTTTGGAAAAATTGTTTGCATTTAAAAACTATATATATTTTTTGTGAACTCAGATGTGTCTCTTCTGAAAATTGAGAGGGCTGTTTGTACAGGTCTTGTTCCCAGCTGATTTTTTTTTTTTGGTTCAGACATGCAAAAAGCAATGTAAAAATGACAAAAACGTTCATGATCTCATTAATCAGAGTGAAAACTTTAGAAACCCTTTGTTCTTGGCAAAGATTTCCCTCCTCTCTCAATCTATGCATGAGTGTTCGCGCATATGTGTTCTTTCTATATATATTTGGCACTTTTCAGCTTTTCCTCCACCCTGGCTGCCTTATAGGAAATGTGTCTTCCTAAAGAATATCCAAACTAATATTTCTCGTGAAACTCCAGTGGCTACACATTTCCCAATACAGCTTCCACAATGGGAATCCCAAGGATGGGAAGTAATTGAATCAGAAAAGAGAAGATGGGAGTTTGGGACGAAAAGTTAAGAGTGCTTCTTTGCAGTGTCCCTAATCACAATGTTCTCCAAAGCTTATTTCTTACCTGAAAGACATATCCCAAGTGCCCCCAACTGGATTTGGATGCATGACTTGTTGAGCACAAATGCTTAACAGTACAAAGGGAGGGATGCAAACACTGAGTGTGTCCAAGGGCATTTGATTCATCACAGTTACTTAGAAGAGGGATTTTCAAAAAGAACAATAAAACACAAGGAGAGAAAGGGTTAAATCCACCCTTTTATACCTGCTGTGATTAATTAGCAGCCTCCATCCCTGCTGCTGCTGCGGATGCAGTTTGCATTTTAAAAACTGGCACAAAAATATTGATATTGTTGCAGAGTTTGACCCTGAGATGGTAAGCCGTAATTTGATGGAAAACTGAATTTTTGTGGAAAGGTTTAAATGAAAAGAGAAAGGTGATACAGGTAGGATGGGGGGGGGGGGGGGGGTTGGTGTCATGGGGTTCATAGTCTGCACACAGCACCCTAAAGTAGTTTTTATTACTCAACAATCCCCTCTCAATGTCATTAAAATGTCATGATCAACATATGATACTCTTAGAACAACCTTATTATTTGCTGCTGTGGTCCCGGCTCTTGCCATTTGGTTTATTTATCCTTTGACAAAGAAGACACATCGTGTGTTGCAGAAATGTTTTTTCATTATAGAGCACTAATATGGGAGTTGTCACCAAATTGTCATGGTAGCAACTGCCCTAAAGGTAAAGGTTTCCCCTGACATTAAGTCTAGTTGTGTCTGACTCTGGGGGGTTGTGCTCATCTCTGTTTCTAAGCTGAAGAACTAGTGCTGTCCACTGACACCTCCAAGATCATGTGGCCAGCATGACTGCATGGAGTGCCGTTACCTTCTCACTGAAGCAATACCTATTGATCTATTCACATTTGCATGTTTTCGAACTGCTAGTTTGGCAGAAGCTTGGCTTAACAATGGGAACTCACCCCGCTCCTTGGATTCAAATTGCCAACCTTTCAGTCAGCAAGTTCAGCATTTAACCCGCTGGGTTAAACAGTGGTTTAACCCGCTGTGCCCCCAGGAGGCCCTTAGCAGCTGCCCTGTTGAACAAATATTCCAGTTTTGTAGAATAGAAGTCAAAGCAGATTAAGGAAGAGTAAGTAATATTGCCCTTTAGATCAAGATTTGTTAGGCTACTGATATGTGATTGTTGTTGTAATTGCATGCCTTCAAATCCTTTCCAATTTACAACAACTTTTAAGGCACTCTGATAACTGGGTTTTCTTGGCAGGATTCATTAGGAGTTTGCTTTCCTTGGAGGGTGAGAGAGTGTGACTGGCTCAAGGTCACTCAGTGGGTTTCTAGAGCCCAACAGAAATTTTAATGTTGATTTCACAGAGTCCATCAATCAAACCACTACCCTACGCTACCTGGTGTGGGGACTGGCAGTTTCCCCTCCAAGGAGTCAAGGATTATTATCACATTGGTTCAAAGTGGGCACAATGCTTTCTTTCTTGGAAGCTTTCTATGGCCCAGAAGAGAATGTCTCATGGACCAACAATGGTCCACAGACTACCATTTTAGTAACATGCCTTTATTTCATTTGCTGACATCATATACATACATACATACATACATACATACATGCATACATATTGGTCTGTATGCTTGCTTGTCTGATAAATGTTTAATCCATAAGGAAAAGAGGGGGGTCTTCCTTCCTTCCTTCCTTCCTTCCTTCCTTCCTTCCTTCCTTTCTTTCTGAAAAAGGCCCTAAATCTTCCAGATTATGTATATATTTCAATGGTCTTCTTTGGGGTAATATGCACTCTCACCACAGAAATTTCTGAGCTGAAAATCTCATTCCATTTACTATACATTTTGAGTACATAGACCAAAACACGGTGGGCTTTTATCAAAACAAAACAAAACAAAAAGACCATCTGCTGAGCAGTTGGAGATGTATTTTCCCCCTTTTCCAGTAGATTTTGTTGGGTGCTCTCCAGTATCTGTCTCTTCTGATATATTTTTAAGCCACCCTTTGGGATAGATTATCTTTCCAAGGCACTTTGCAGTACTCAATAAAACAACGTAAAAGGCAGCATCAAAATATTATAATGTAATAAGATTGCACAACAAATGTACAGCAATACCACATAAATCAATAGATCAGATACAGCAATCATTTTTTTAAAAAAAACCAAAAATAGCAGCAGATACAAGAGAATGATTATTCAAAAACTGACAGGATTGAGAAAAAAAGTTATTGCCTGGCCAAAAGCCCACAATGGAGTGGTCAATTTTATTTCCCAGGTTAGGAAAGGTTCTGACCATGATGTTTACTAGCCTTGCAGATGGTTGAGAAATCAGGCCCTCATGCCGTTTTTACATTTTGGCCATACATATGAGTGTCAGTGGTACTTTAAAGTATTTGGTCTTAATCTGTTTATGGAGTTTTAATCCAAATAAACAGGCAACCACTATTTATGCAGAACAGCAAATAAATTGATCAGAATGTCTAGCTCAGATAAATAGATTTGCTGTTAGATTAGTAGTTAGCCCTTGCTGATGATAAAATCACAGAACCCCAGTGAAACTGAAGACCTGCAGATAGAGAACTGCTTTTTTGTTACCGGAAAAAACGCCTCTCCAGGAATTTCTAAATTCTCTGGCATGACTCTGTGGTCTTCTACTTCTGCACACTGGAGGACTTAGAGATTTGTAGAGATATCCTTTTAATCAAATCCATGAATAATGAAACTCTCAAATGTGAAATCTACAAATGTGGAGGACCTGTTGGTGGGGATGAGAGGTCCTTCTCGGTGATTGCCCCCAGGCTATGGAACTCCCTTCCTGGTGAGATCAGATTGGTCCCCTCCCTCCTGTCCTTCAGAAGGATAGTAAAAACTTAGCTGTGGGACCAAGCTTTCAGAACAATGCAATAAAGCAGTGATAGGATACCTTACCAGGTCAATTAGATTAGACGCAGATGATCAAGATGGTTTTAAACAGTGTGTTTTAATGTTGAGACAAATGTTTTTGATGTTTATATATGCATATAATGAATTCATGTTCCAGCATTGAATGTTTGCTGTTTGTATGCTGTGCTCCGCCCTGATTCCCCTTCGGGGTGAGAAGGGTAGAATATAAATGTTTCAAATAAATAAATAAATACTTCTGTACTATCTCTAAGAGCAATGGTCATACTTGGAAACTTTCTTTCAAAACGTAATTAATAAGGGCAGGTGTTGTTTTATCAAACCTTCCAGCATTCATTACTTTTGGGTATGCTTCCTAGGCTTGTTGACAGTGGCAGCCTAATAACGTATGGAGAACCATTCCTAATGAAAGTTTAAAAGTCCTTAAATAGTCAAGTTATTTTTTTAGAATAACACAACATCTGAATTCTATAAACCAGTTGCCTAGGGTACAAAATTTTGTCTCCTCCCATCCACCTTGTGGCCACCTCAAAATCCATGACAGCACAAGATGGCAGCATGATACAGAACATATGTCAGTATTTGAACCATATACCTCCTATATACCTATACCTTCACTACCATTTAGTGAAGTCATGCACTTCCAATTGTAAAAGCAGTTGTAAAAGCAGCTAAAATTAGTTACATTACAAAAAAATGCATTTATCCTGCAAAACATTATCTCTAGTTAGACTACTTTGTGATAATCATAATCATTGCTTAACATGCTAAATAATTATTTAGTAAAACTACACAATGTACCGTAATTAAAAAAACATTGTAGTGGTATCTGCATCAGACCTATTTTCATCTATATGTTTCAGTTCCTGCAAGCCATGTTGAGTTTCCCATTCTGAATAAAATACAGGGCATATCTGTCAGTCTGTCTGTCTTTCTATCACCTATCCATTTGCATCAACAGAGACATATTAAGAAGATAAAACCATTAAACTTTTGTTTTAGCATAAGAAATTAATTGCAAGTAACTGGTTATTTTTTTATTCTGATTTTTGGATAGCATGTTGATGCTTTAGAGACAGTATCAGAATGGCCACATTTCCTTCTTAATTATTGTAAGGTTTGAAAAGATGTCCAGTTCAAAACCATTAAAAATATGAAGGGAGGGGTTGCAGGAACCTTGAAGTTGCCATGAAGTGGCTCTTTGAAGATGTCATGAAAATCAAATTAAACCCCCCCTTCTTAGTATTTGTTGTGTTTATGCTAAGTTACAGTAAACAAATAACATAATATTCAAACAAAGTCCCAATAATAACACATAGATAGCCCAGAGCCAAATTACTTGGGGTACAATCCATTGGGATTGATACACAGTCTGAGTTCCAAGTCCAAAAACTATAGTAAAGGTAAAGGTTTTCCCCTTGTCATTAAATCCATTCGTGTCTGGGGGGTTGGTGCTCATCTCAATTTCTAAGCCGAAGAGCCGGCATTCTCCGTAGGCACCTCCAAGGTCATGTGGCTGACATGACTGCATAGAGCACTGTTACCTTTCTGCCAGAGCAGTACCTATTGATCTACCCACATTTGCATGTTTTTGAAGTGTTAGGTTGGCAGAAGCTAGGGCTAACAGCGGGAGCTCACGCCACTCTCCGGATGCGAACCTGCGACCTTTCGGTTAGCAAGTTCAGCAGCTCAGTGCTTTAACCCTCTGTGCCATGATGAATTCCAATTCTAGTGTCAACAAAGCCGACAGGTCGAAAATAGCAGAGTACAAGGCTAAAGGCAAAACTCAAATGCAGAAGTCCAAAGTCGTCAAAATCAATAATCTGAAGAGTCTGGTGTTTCACTACTAAACAAGATGTTGCCTCACTCAACAAGACTGAAAACTTGAGAACCTTTTATTTTATGATTTCAGATTTGCTTGTGAAGAGTCTATTTCTCTGCTAATCGATCAGACCTCTGCAGCACATTCACGTCTGAATTGTAAAAGGGACAGAAAACTTAACCCTTCATCAGTTTTTCCTGATGTCCTGGCTTCTGCTTGCTCCTCCTGCTGAGAAGTGGTAGCTGCTGCTGAAGGCTCTTCTTCAGTAACTAAGGTAGGCTGGGAGGGTTGCTGGAAGCTGCTGGTCTCTAACTCCAAAACTGACCCTTTTTACAACCCCTCATCCTTACTGTCAGAGCTGGTCAGAACAGTGTTGGCTAGATGTGATATGGGAGAGTTATGAACAGAATATCCAGTTGGAGGGTAGAATCACAAAATCTAAGAGTTGAAAGGTACCACAAGGGCCTTCTAGTCCAATCCTCTGCCATGCAGGAATAGGCAACCAAAACTCTTCTGAAAGATGCCATCCTAACTTTGTTTAATGAACTTCAAAGACAGATCTTTTGTGGAAGTGCATTCCAATGTAGAAGAGCTCTTACACCAAAAAGGGCTTTCCTAATGTTTAGATGTAATCTCTTTTCTTGTCATTTGAAGCCACTGGTTCATGTTTTTGTCTCTGGAACAAGCTTAGTCCCATCTTCTGCATGATATTTCTTCAGATATTTAGATATAGCTCAGCCTTCTCTTCTCCAAATTAAACATACCAATCTCCCTAAACCAGTCCAAATAGGACGTGCCTTTGACCGTCTTAGTCATCCTTCTCTGTAGATATCCCACTTGGATTGTGGTGAGATCTGACCAAAGCAGAATAGGGTGGAACAACTATTGTCTTGATCTAGACACTATGTTCCTGTCAATGCAGTCCAGAATTGCACTGCTCTTTTTCTTTTTTCTTTTCTTTTTTTGGCACCACACTGTTAAGTAACAATTCAGTTGTGGTCTACTGAGACTCTATAGATCTGTTTTGCACATACTGAATTCAGTGCAATTATCATTTATCCTATATTGGTGTTTCCCATTTTTCCTTCCTCAATGTAGCACATGTTGACATCCTTTTTGTTAGTTTTGCCCCAACTTTCCATACTGTCAAGGGCTGTATCCACACTGCAGAGTTATTGCAATTTGACACCACATTAACTGCCATGCTCCAAGGCTATGGAGTTTTGGGATTTATATTTTGTGAGATATTCATTCTTCTCCATTAGAGAGGTCTGGTGCCACAACAAACTACAAATCCCAAGATCCCATAGGATGAATTCTTGGCAGTTGCAGTGGCATCAAACTGTTGTCATTCTGAGGTGAGAATGTGTGGTATGTTATTTTGAGTTTTCTTATTGTCCTCTGGAGTATTTGCTATTGCATCCCATTTGATGTTCTCTGCAAATGTGGTAAAGATGCTTTTTATTCAACCAACATTTTTACACTGGGCCAAGGCAGTACCCCGAGGTCTTACTAGTCACTTCTCTCCAGAATGAAGAGTAACCATTAGTGAGCACAGTGCTCTTGTGCATCATTTTGAAGTCAAAAGTAGGCCAGGGCAGCACTTTAATGAGGCCAACTAGAACTTTGTAAAAATAGGCAAGATACCAGAATTTTCAGATCTGTTCATGGGGCAAGAGGTTAACAAACAGCTAAGAGGGAGAAGAAGGGGAAAGCTTGACTTGTGGCTGAAGTCATGAAGTCTTCAGGGTGCATGTTAGCTTGTCTCTAATTTCAAAAGAAGGGAAGATATTAAGATTAGGGCCACAACACTGAAAAGAAGCTAACCCTTTCACTGTTAGGTTGTGTTTTGCAATCAAAATCACCCATTAGTTTACCTCAGGGGTCCTCAAACTTTTTCAACAGAGGGGCAGGTCTCACTCCCTCAAACTGTTGGAGGGTCAGATTATATATATATATATATATATATATATATATATATATAAAAAGAATGAATTCCTATGAGTCGCCTTTGGGCTGAGAACAGCGGTATATAAGTAAATAAGTAAATAAATAAATAAATAAATATGCACATTGCACTTATCTTATTTGTAGTGCAAAAACACTTTAAAACATTACAATAATTAAAATGAAGAACAATTTTAACAAATTTAAACTTATTAGTATTTCCATTGGAAGTTTGAGCCTGCTTTTGGCTGATGAGATAGGGTTGTTGTTGTTGTTGTTGTTGTTGTTGTATTGTTGTATGCTTTCAAGTCGTTTCAGACTTAGGTGGACCCTGAGTGAGGGCTGGGTAAATTACCTTGGAGGGCTGTATCTGGCCCCCAGGCCTTAATTTGAGGACCCCTGGTTTACCTGATGGGAGAGGCTTATAGGTGCCATAGCATGCATATTCTGTGTGACGAACAGGGATCGAGACAGTAGAAACTGACAACCTGGGGAAAATGGTTAAAACCTAGCGCCATCAACCTAATTTAACCCCACTCCTCTGTTCCTGCTTTACCCTTTTATCTAAAATCAGAAAGGCAAGAGATTAATCTCACCCTCAAGCAGTGATTCTGAATGGTGTTTTTTTTTTTTTTACCGTTTTCCCTCTCTCTTCAAAAAGACAACATCTACTTTGCTTTGGATACGGTGTGATTTTCCTAGCTTATCCCCTTGAAATAAATAGCATAATTGGAAAAGAAAACCTTCATATTTACATAGACAATAGCAACACGAGCAAATCTTAGCAATCCTTTTTTAAAAACAGCACAAAGGCTGTTGTACTGCCATTGTTTGTTAAAGCGCAACAGACACAATCCAGCTCTAGCAAAGGTTAGCAGTGGCTAAGCCATTGGAAATCGATGGAACTTAATGAGTCGTGACTGAGTCTCATTCTATTATTTTCAGTAGAACTTAGTCACAATTAACTTTTGCTGGTTGTTGCCTGAGGCTTAAAGGTCAGTTGTCCTACACGTTTTAACCACAGGTCTTCTTGAGCAGCGCCTTTTTGACAAAAGTCACTTTGGGTTTGTATTTTCCATAACTTTACTGTCAACCAAGGTTTATACTATGGGATTATGAGAAATCCAGGCAAGTTTCCCACAACTGGCATAGCTTTTGTGGATAAACTGAATTTACTAATGCTATCTTTATATTTGTTATTAGAGGTGTATTTATTTATCACCATTGATCCCTCTCCTACTTAGGACAGTAACTTGAACTGTGACTTTATGAAACATCTAATGAGCATTTGGACAAGTTGACTCTTTGGGCTATAACTCAAAATCTCACAGCTAACTTGATTGGAGGATTCTGGGAGTTGTAATCCAAATTTACAAACAGTTGTATCATGATCTGTGGAGATAAAGCAACTCAAAAGTTTCAGGAAACAAACTTTTAAAATTCCCAGCTTGGAGAACAACAAGCCATTTCAGCAGCATATGTATGAGAACACTAAAGCTGGGTTTACTTTCCTTAAGTTGCCTATCTGTGCACCATCTTTCATGTTGTGTGTTAAATTAGTTTACTGCTGCTCTCCTGATGCTCAACACATTTGCATGGTAATGCACACAGTTTCCAAGAAGAAAAGGATAATATATTTTTAAAGCAAAAATTGTAAAATGGGCATCTGGAACTATATATATATGTGTGTGTGCAAACACATAGTCTCTGTTAAATTCATTTGCAAGCAAGAGAAAAAGAGACAGTAGCGACCAGCATGTCCATGCCAGTCCAGTAAATAAGTTGCGCAGATTTTCCACTGCCCACCCCACATACTATTCACCAGTGTCCACATAGTTCACCCTCTCTGCATCAGTCTCATTAGCTGCAGGGTGTCAGACGTTGTCTCCAAAGTCCAGTTTTGAGTGCAGCATTGTGCCTTTGCCAAGACCGGGGACGATGGGGGGGGGGGGGGGGAGATGACTGTTTTGGATGAAAACTCCTAGAAATCCCTAACTAGCATGATCAAAGATTCTGTAATTTCCTGGGATATGTAGTTTGATGATACACAGAAAACTACAGACCTTGCAAAATGATGACTCCCAGGATTCCATAGCATTGAACCTTGGCAGTTAATATAGTGCCAAACTGCGTTAATTCTATAGTATAGATACACCCCTAGAGATTCAAAATTGCCATGAAAAAGTGTTACGATAATATGAAGGGTCATGTAATATACCTGCATATCATCGTTGGGATGTAAAAACACTGCTAAAGAGTTATTTCCAATAATAGCACTCAGGTTGCTTGATGCAGTGCACCAAACTCCCCTGTGCCTTCCTTTAGTCGTGCAAGACTGAGATTTTTTTGTCCTCTGTACTTTTCTGACTGCTGTAGTGATGTAACAGGAAGTGTTTTGTGTACCAATGATTAGGAGCATAATAGTGTTGCTATTTTGAATCTGGTGCTTCCTATTCCTAGCCTTTCCTGCCTTCTGGATGAGTCCTTCAACTATTACATTTCGGCAACTTTCTTGAATATTCTGTTGCTTTCAGTGGGGCTGCTTGGGTGCCAGCAGTTCGTTGATAATTACATCCTTAGCTGTGATCCACAAATCACTTATTGCTAAAGAGCTTCATTGAAAAGCTACAGGACTGCCTCCGTAATTTGTAGATTGCAGCCTTTGGTAATTTACATTGCAGCACTTGGGAGCAGCTGGAGCAGAGATGCAGCCGCATTGCTTCCTGTAGGTTACAGCCCTTGGCTCTTGCAGGGCCAAGATACATCTGCATCATTTTTGGTATAACTACCTAGTATTCAGTCTCACATTTTCTTCTTGTTTTTTCCTCTTGCTTGGCTGTATCCCACATACTGTTCAGGAATCTCCCTGAATAAGCAGGACTAGCCAGACAGTTTGAGTACCTGGAAATCTGCAACGACATGGAAAATCTGCATCATTCTCCCTGTAAACTTACGTCTGAGA
This sequence comes from Anolis sagrei, assembly GCF_037176765.1. Taxonomy (NCBI): domain Eukaryota; kingdom Metazoa; phylum Chordata; class Lepidosauria; order Squamata; family Anolidae; genus Anolis; species Anolis sagrei. The sequence continues at coordinate 165,561,203 of NC_090025.1, forward strand.
TACTCAAACGTTGTGATGCAATAATGTCACCCCATCTGCTTTCCGCAAGAAATGAGTCAATGAGGAAAGGTCTGGCATAGAAATTCTAAGTGCATCATTTCCTCTCCATTACGGCAATTGGGAATCTCCAGCCCTAAAATATGATGGCACTGTGCCCATTTGTCCTATACCGCAGCCTCAGCAAACTTCTATCATTGAGGCTTGGCAGCCGAATCTCAGAGTAGTACCTGAGGATACAATGCCTGTCCTGGCCCCTTTGCAGATCAGTGGCTGGAGCTTACTGTCAGAAATGGGGAAATGTCACAGCTGTCCCATTGTGATCCTGGCATTTAGCATGTACAAATTAATTTCCACAAGCTCCCAAGAACTGGAGTTTGTCATGTTACAAACCTGACTTTGTAGATTCAGGAGAAAATCCTAAAAGCTTTTGGTAATAGAGATTTAGTGCATTTAATGCCGATGGAATTAAAAGTCCCTAGGCACTCGCTGCAAATGGATTTACATCACAGAGATTAGAAAGAGGGAGAGAGAAAAAATTGGTGTCCAAGAGACTCGGGGGAGCAGCTGTCATCGAGTTTCTCTGGAAGATTCTACCCGCTAAGTAATGAGCCAGTGGCTTCTGCAGTCGTGTCTTCTGGTGCACTTTCATGCAGAAATGCAACCCAAACTCTCTCTGGTGGTACTGTTTGGATCCATTCATCCATATGTCAGGTGAATTGTATATAGTAGAAACAAATGCATGTAGACTCACTGCAGGTATAACCCTGCTGATAACTTAACCAAGGTTACGAAATTGCAAGGGGCACACATTGTAGGCTCTCCTTGCCTAGACCCCTTTCCTCTTTCTCAGGAGACCCACTATCTGTAATTGTGGTTTTGTGCTACATCAGCACTAATACTAACCACAATGTAAAAGTTGAAGAGGTTCCCTCTTAACCACAAAACAGCTTTAAATCCAGGCTTGAAAGTATGCTTAAAATGATGATCTAGTACAGTAATGGGCAAACTTCGACCCTCCAGGTGTTTTGGACTTTAACTCCAATAACAACAATAACAGCAACAACAACAGCAACAACAACAACAACCCAATGGCTTTTGCAGTCATGTCTTCCAGTGTACTTTCATGCAGACACATACCCTAAATTGTCTCTGGTGGTAGTATTTGGATCCATCTGGAAGCAACTGAAAAAACTGACACAATACGAGGATTTAAAGATCGAACTGCAAAGACTCTGGCACATGCCAGTAAAGGTGGTCCCAATGGTGATCAGCACACTGGGTGCAGTGCCTAAAGACCTTGGCCTGCACATAAAAACAATTGGCACTGAAAAAATTACAATCTGTCAGATGCAAAAAGCCATCCTACTCGGATATGCATGCATTATTCGCTGATACATCACACAGTCCCAGGTACTTGGGAAGTGTCTGACGTGTGATCCAATATAACAGCCAGCATAGTGACCTTGTTTGCTGTGTACTCATCTTGTTGTGTTTCAAATAATAATAATAATAATCATCATCATCATCATCACCATCATCATCATCATCATCATCATCATCATCTATTTTGGGACTTTTGAATTCAGACAGAAAGTTTTGGAGCACAATACTCCTGACCACACAATTGTATTAAAAAACAAAGCGTGGATTGTCGATGTTGCAATCCCAGGTGACAGCAGGATTGAAGAGAAACAACTGGAAAAGCTAGCATGATATGAGGATTTAAAGATCAAACTGCAAAGGCTCTGGCCAGTCAAGATGGTCCCAGTGGTGATTGGCACACTGGGTGCAGTGCCTAAAGACCTTGGCCTGCACTTAAACACAATCAGCACTGACAAAATTACCATCTGTCAGCTGCAAAAGGCCACCTTACTGGAATCTACACACATTATTCACCGATACATCACACAGTCCTAGATACTTGGGAAGTGTCTGACTTGTGATCCAATACAACAGCCAGCAGAGTGATCTTGTTTGCTGTGTACTAATCTTGTGGTGTTTCTATTATTATTATTATTATTATTATTATTAATAATAATAATAATAATAATAATAAATTCTTGCCCACCTCTCCTCACGGCTCAAGGCAGGTTAAAACATTGCTAAAACACACATTTGCCTAAAAACATGCTTTAAAAAACATACATGAAAACATAAGTCCCAGCCAGCTTACTGGCTTTTAGGAATTGGGAGTTGAACTTTTAGGGAGTTGAAGTCCAAAACACCTGGAGGGCCAAAGATTTCCCATGCCTGACCTAGTAGGATAAACTGGAGTCAGAGGAGGGGAAAAGGCACACATTGGACTATGACTATGGAGATCCCAATTGGAATCTCTGCTTTACTATAAAAGTTTAATGGATAACTTTGGATACATCACATACTCTCACTCAGAAAACCCTGTGATAGGGTCACCATAAGTTAGAAATGATTTGAAGGCACAGAATAACAACAGGGGAAAAGGAAACAACGTTGCCATGCTTCCCAGTCTTTGACAGTGAAAGTGGTTGTTTTAAAACAACCACTTTAGTTTGTTTCCTTTATCTGTTGTACTTTCTTCTCATTTTCTGCTGTGCTTACTTTGGGCAAGCAGAAAGATGTTATTGTATCAGTTATAGTGTTGATGGTGATGATACAGAGAAGATTTGACCCGTAAAAGTTGCTTATCCCCCCCCCCCAACTTTCCCTTGTTGAAGTTTTATGAACATTTCTTTACAAACCCATACAATAGCATGTTTATGAATTCCCCAAGATGACAAGCATTGCTTAGACAGATTTTCATGCAGTTTATGTCTTACAAAACAGTTCTAGACCTGCTCCCAAATGAAGATCTTTGAAGATTTGGGGAGGGCTTGTAGTTTACTGGCAGATCACCCATGTTGCTGGTCATTTATAATCCAGAAGGAAGACTGGAGAATAGCAGGCCTGGGGTGGGTGTGAGTTGCCCAGTAGAAAAAGGTAATTTGGCATAAAATGATTCTTGTCACTTGTGCTTTTCCTCAAGGTATTTTCTTTCTTTTTTTCCCCCTTTTAATTCAGTGCTGCGATGCTAAACCTTTTTGCTGTTGCTGTTTCTGTTGTTAACTGCCGTCAAGTTGACTTTGAATTATGATAACCCTATGAATGAGAGACCTCCAAGTCATCCTGTCTGTAACAGCCCTGTTCAGGTCTTGCAGACTCATGACTGTGCCTTCCTTGATTTAATCTTTTCATCTGGAATGAAGTCTTCCTCTTTTTTGTGCTACCATCATCTTTAATTAACATTGTTGTTATTTCTAGTTGTCTCTTCATGATATGGCCAAAGTATGGCAGCCTTTGTATAGTCATCTTGGCTTCTTGGGAGAGTTCAGGCTTCATTTGCTCCAGGGGCCCTTCTGCACAGCTCTATATCCCAGAATATCAAGGCAGAAAATCACACAATATGTGCTTTGAACTGGGTTATCGGAGTCCACACTCAGATACTGTGGGATTTTCTGCCTTGATATTCTGGGATATAGTGCTGTGTGGAAGGGCCCTTGGACTTATCTGTAAAACCCTTTTTCAGCACCAAATTTCAAGTGAGTTGATTTTCTCCCTTTCAACTTTCCTCAGTGTCCAGCTCACATGGCCATAAATAGAAATGGGAAATATGATGACCTGCACAATCCTAACTTTCATATTCAATTATATATCTTGACACTTCGGGATCTTATCTAGTTCCCTCATAACAGCACTTCCAGGTCTTAGTCTTCTTCTGATGTCTTGACTGCAATTGTCATTCTGATTAATGGTTGAGCCAAGGTATGGAACATCTTGAATTACTTCAGTATTTGTATTGTCTGCTTCAAAGATATGTGGTCACTATTTTTCAGCTAGAACCATGCCAGTGCAATTTCTTTCCTGGTTTTTCCCCCAGTTATCATTATAAGTTTTTGCTATTTTCTGCTAATAGTATGGTGCCGTCTGCATATGTTATATATGCTAAACAATATTAAATCTACGATGTGCTTTCTGGATTTAGCCAGGAGTTAAAAGGATTTATGAAGCCTAACAATGCAATAATCTCATTCAAATGAATCTCAGTTGTTCCACACTTGAAGGCACAATTGTTTTCTAGGCCAGTAATCCTCGATATTTTGGCCAATGGCTATGGATTCTGGAAATTGAAGTCCAAAACACATGAAAGCCCAAAGATTAGGAACCATTGCCTAAGACAGTTGCAAGGGCAGAGATGAACAAATCACATGTTGTCTCACCTGCCAAGTTCACCCTCCATATCTCATTTATTATGTGCATTTTTACTCAACAAGAAACCTATCCCTTTCCCATTTTGCAACTGTAGTTGTCTTCATTTCACCTTGTTTTTACAAACATTTTTTATGGAGATGATGGTGATGCCCACCCATTCTGTTTGTTTTTCCTAAATGTCCAGAGCAATTTACACAGTTTATCTTGAAGTCAAAGTAGATTATGTGATTAACATATTTTTGTTTTGCAGAGGTTCCCCCCACCCCCAAATGATAAAAGATAGCTGTTTATTATTGCAGGAGTTTTTTTCATCTCAGTTGTGTATTTAGGTGCTTCGGCTGAGTATATTTTGTTTTGTGATTGGTCCTTGGAAAGTAAACACAATCTCATTTTGCAAGCCTGATTCATGGGACATGTATCTCTGAGGAAATCTTTGGACTTCATCAGATGTGCAGGAGGGAAGCAGGGGGAAGTGTTGGGAAGAGTTGGGGGGAGAATCTTACCCTGTTCTTTCTCGGCAGGGTTTGTCTTTGGGATGGCCAGCCATCCCTTGACCTTTTTGCCTGCCTTTTGCTTTCCCTTACTTCCCTTCCCCCTGCTTTCTGGATGCCGGAGTAACACCCCAAGTCCTGAGAATTGAGTCTTCTCTCCCTTGTAGCATGCTGGCAAGATGCACTACTAAAACGGGCACCAGGCGGCCACTGGAAATGGCCACGCATCATAAGATGGCTTTTGTGTGACTCCATTTCTCCAATGTGTGAAAACAGGGAAAACATAGGGGAAATATCCACGTAATGAGGTCATTAGTGTTGGAGAGAAAACTGGGGTTGTGTATTCTCCCTGGCATCTAGTTTTGCCCTTGGTAATTTTTGTAAGAATCCTAGAAAAGTAAGCTTCTCTTATTCTGTTTCATAAAGATGACTGATTCTGAGAGGACATTTTCTCTTTGACTGAACTGATGTTTGAGTTTCAGAGTTCTTCCTCAAAGCACCAGCTGTAAAAAGTATGTTTTATCATGACACAGTAACTATAATGTTATAATATGTGTGAGTGAAGGAATATTCTGGTGCTTCATTTTGGGCAAAGGGAGTTTTGCCAACATTGAAACCTGTGTACACATGATGTATGCTATTTCTTCAGTTTTAAAACACACTTTCCATGTAAACATCTTTAAAAATGGAGTGTATCTTGGAAGCACAGCTTCTTTTCTTATATATAAATAAATATTTTTTTTTCTGTTCATAGTATTGAAATTAGTGTGTATCTTACAATTGATGGTATCTTAGAACTGAAGAAATAGAGCATCTGAAGAGCATCTGAGCTTTTCTGGTGACACAGTATGGTTTCTGAACTGTGGGGCTGGCAATTGGATCATCCGGGGGCAAGAGGTGATTCAGTGATTAGAACTAAATCTGTGTGGATTAGAGATATGGTGAATATACAAGGAAACATATTTGAACACATAAAGGCACCCCACTGACCACATGATTAACTTATGAAGATTGGGGTTTTTATTATAAAAAAAACCTGGAACTTTGTGAAACAAAATATTTTGACAAAATAAAATTTTGATTAAAACAAAAAAAAATTAACCACAAAACCCACCATTGTGCTCAAAAAGCAATGTCTTCTGGACAAAGACATTTTCTGTACAAAAAGATTGCTTTTGTGGGAAAAACAATGTTTTTTGCACTTTTCCCCATAGAAAATCATTGAGATGCAAATAATTGTTGGAGGTATAAAAAAAGCTCTGATAAGCTCACCCTGTGAAGAGAAAACTTCTGAAATTCTTCATTCTTACAAAGAAGCAAGATTTACATCTCTCGTTTAGATACAAGAACATGCTGCATAGATATGCTGAATAATTTGTTTGCTTATATTCTTAATATTATTATTATACTGCTTTTATACCAGGAGAAAAATAATATGCACGATCAGGAGAGTGCCCAAAAAGTCAGAAACAGCTATATTTTAACGCACTTAAATCATAATTGAAATCATTAAAAGCACATCTAAAATGGATTTAAAAGGCCAGGAGGTATCTAAACACCTTTTCTGAAAGCGGAGTGGGGGAGTGATAGGAAATGTGAAGGAAGTGCTTTTAGAGAAACATAGGATAATGTGACCTCATGCATGCTCATCAGAGTAAATTGTAGCATCTTCAAAAGTTAAATGTCCATAATGAGATAGCATTGCCAGAATCAAAAAATGAAGCGGGCGCCTATCCCTTTATGTATTGTATAGAAGAGATGTTGCTTGTTACCTTGCTGCATGGAAAGTAATACCTGTTGAAATCCAGTTTTCTACACAACTATTATAGATATAAGAGCCCTCCCTAGTTTTCAGGCTTGGAACCTTAACTCCCATAAGGTAACCAGGTCCCAAGCTGTTCAAGGCTTAAATGATAAAAATTGCATGGAGCAGCAATGAAAGGTCTAGGGAGCTCGCTCTGCCTCATCTTCAAAGCTTCCTGGACACTCAAGATGTTTCAAAACAGAAAGGATTGGGTACCCATCCTTTAAAAAGGTCTATTTAAGGACCTCAAAAAGTCCCTTTCTTTGAGCTTTAAAATGGAGTCTTGGAAGATTCTAGGATATAGCTCTTTGTGGGAGTATTTTTTGTTTACAAAGGAAACTTGGGGTGTCCTTCAGGCTCCATGCAGCACACAGGGAGTGGAATTCTGATCTCTGGTTAAAAGAAACAGCTTAAATTAAGCTTGAAAAAAAGAATATGTATAAAACATGTTTCTTCACACATTCCTATATCTTTCTTATGCATGCTCAGGCATGTATATGTAAATATCATTCAATATATTCACTGCCCCCGATATATGAATATTCTAAATTTTGCCTTGCATTCTTCCACGTGTGCTAATAAATCCTCTTCTGCTAATATGCATGCATTAGCCTTTACTCCCACGCTCAACAGCACCTATTACCAATCTGTGCACCCACAGCCACCCCTGATGTGTCGCTGAGCGCCTTCTCTCTTGAATGCGCCAAATCACTTGACCTCCCTTGGAAGAGTGGAGATTACCTGTGCGCAATGGGATTGTGAAATAACCACGATTGTCCAAGAAATCATGCATATAAGCAGCCTTCCGGTTTTTGAGAGGTTTGTGCGTATGCACTCAGTCAGCATCCTTTCCATAATAATACCCCTTAGCTGTCCAATGTAGAATGAAAGTGCTTGCGCATTTACAAGAAGGGCTTCTGGAGGCGGCTTTGAAGGCATCATTCAGGTTGGCTTGGATTTCTTTTATTGAGCTGGGAGGTCAAAGCAGCATTATCTAGTAAAGGCATCAGTTTTACCAGAAGCTTTTGAAATGAAGGGGAAGGGGAGGGGAGGTAAAGAATGATTTCCTGTGCTAGACCTTCACAGGTTTTTTTTTTTCCCTGGGGGATGGGGAAGCTATTATCTGTCAGGCAAGCAGAAGGATTATTACCACCAACACCCTACCTTTGGCTCTCATTTCTACATGTCCTTGGATTCTGTCACTGTTGCTTTGTATTGTGCAGAAATGCCTCAGCATAATAAACTCAAGCTTTGCTTTTAAGTGGGGTGACCTCAAATGGAAGAGTAATTCAAATCCCTTTTCAACAGTATTTATCCCCTCTTCAGGTGGGAAAAGATTCACTGTGAAAAAAGGTGCTGAGCACTGGTGCTGAGCCCTCCATTCACTAAACACTGATTCCAGCTTAAATTCATCCTTCTCTGCTTTCAGAGCCGTCCAAGAGAAATAGGAAAGAGGGTGCTTTTCTCTTCTCAAAGTGAGGCAATTCTATGGCATTGTTTTTGTATGCTTCAACAGCACTATTCACCTGTGTCCTGTAAATTAAGAATTGGAACATCTAATATTATAATTCTTATGACCTCATCACACAAGTAAATTTACCCATCAAATGACACTTTCACCACAGTTGGGGGATGGAGCCCGACAGATCACATCAAATGACTTCTAGCAGGGCTCCGCCCCTCAACAGTGGCGAAATCATCATAAGAGGCAGCAAGAAGAACATGGGAGGCCTCATTGAGAAGATTGGGGAGAGTGTTGGGGGGCAGCCAGATGGCAGTGCTTTCCCCCATGGGATAGATAAGGGGTGATGCAGATTATGTGGGCCATAGGGTGACAGGTTTTCCCATGCTGCTCGCTGGATTTGCCACACTGCATGACAAATCCCCCTACTTTCGCATGCCATGTGGACCTCAATGTGTTAAGCAAGTGGTCACCAAATGGCATTCAACATCATATAGTAAATTTTTATCATTTATCATTGTTATCATTTCATATGTTGGCAGTTTATGTTAGAGGCCATACAATATTGTTTGACTGACATGCAGTGATGAGATGGACTCACTGAACAGCCCTGAGTTGGGTGACAACTTTCCAAGTCAGAAAAGCCACCATTTCCTCTGAAGCCACCAAATAGATTGAGTGTTGTTTACCTATTTTACTAATAATGTAATATAATATAATATATTGTATATACATATAATATTTATAATATTATAATGTAATACAATATAATACTAATAATAATACAATATTATAATTATATATTTTATATTACATGTAATACTACTAATAATATTACAATATAATGGTATAGTACAATATAGTAATATATAATACTGATATTGTACTATGCTAATAATATAATATATTGTATGTATATATATCTTGTAAGCCGCTCTGAGTCCCCTTCGGGGTGAGAAGGGTGGCATATAAATGTTGTAAATAAATAAATAAAAAAATAAATATAGAGCAGGGGACAATAGATGGTGGATCAGGTTCTGCTGGTACATCCAGAGCTTGGAAAAGTTTCTTTGTGGATGAGGACACAACTTCCAGATGCCAACACCCAGTATACCTGCTGTATGTTTTCCAAAGTGTTGGAAAAGTTGGAAGCTTGGTAAATTTCTGGCTGATCAGCAGGTGTCTCTGATTACCGATGGTTCAACAACTGTGATAACCACCAGAGTTATTTACCTCCTAAATTAGGTTTTTGAAATCAAGAAAGAGGGATGGAAAATAAGAATAGTTTTCTATGTGCAATGTTTCAGGTCCAGGTGACTGACCACCTTGATCAGAATGAATATATGGGTTGAGCACGAATTCAGAAGTTCTTACTTCTACAGTTTTACATCTACCTAGTTTTAGTACTCTTCGGTTTCACACTTGGCTTTAGTTACTGCAGTGCTGTTCAAAACTGTGGTCCCTGAATTTGTGCCATTGGCTGCTGGTCCCTGGTAAACTTCCAGGTCAGAAAGAAACACTTGTACCCAATGGGCACAAATTTAATGGTGGTCTTGGCACACTGGGAAAAAATAATTGCTGGTCCCCTCACATCAAATATCCTGAAATCACTGGGTTAGTGAACCTCGGAGTTCTCGTTGCTATGCATTTGCTGTACCAGAAATTAATTACTTTTGAACACCCCCAGGCTTTGAAACCAAATAACATAAATATAAGGAAGTTTGGGGGACTGTATGATGCCAACTTTAGAAGAGCTGACTTCAGGAAATTTAACGAAATACTGAGCGTGATTCCATGGATGGGAATACTAAAAGAGAAGGAAGTTAATGATGAATGGGGGTTTATTAAAAGTGAAATACTGAAGGCACAATTGTAAACAGTGCTGGCAAGGAGAAAAAACAACTAGAATGGATGCCCATGAAGTTTTTAACTGAACTAAGATTGAAGAGACATGCTCCAGAAATGAAAAAGAGCTGAAATCACCAAAGAGGAATTCAAATAAATAACCAATACATGTAGGGAAAAGGATCATAAAGCTAAAGCACAAAATTAGCTCAGGCATGCCAGAGAAATTAAAAACATTAAAAGGGATGATTTGGTTATGTCAGTAGAAAAAAAGAAGAATAAGGAAACAGTAGGATCTCTATGTGGAGAAGGTAATGGAATGCTGACCGGGGATAGGGAAATGGCAGAACTACTCAAGCCTTCTTTGTCTCAGTCTTCTCATAAAAATAAATCAGTTTGCAACCTGAGCAATATGAAGTGGACAAAGTAATAGTGGAAATGCAACCCAAAATAGGTAAAGAAGTAGTTCAGGAATATTTGGCAACTCTAAACGAATTCAATTCTCCAGGCCGGATGGACTACATCCAAGGGTATTGAAGGAAGTAGCAGAAGTGATTTCAGAATCACTGGCAATAATCTTTGAGAATTCTTGGAGAACAGGAGAAGTCCCAGCAGGCTGGGGGGAGAGCAAATATTGTCCCTATCTTCAAGAAGGGGAAAAAAGAGGACCCAAACAATTACCATCCAATCAGCCTGACTTCAAAACCAGGAAAGATTCTGGAACAGATCATTAAGGAGGCAGTCTGAAATCACTTACAAAGGAATGCTGCAATACCTAAAAGTCAACATGGATTTCTCAAAAACAAGTCATGCCAGACTAATCATATCTCTTTTTTCAATATAGTTACAAGCTTGGTAGATGCAGGGAATGCTGTGGATGTAGCATATCTTAATTTCAGTAAGTCCTTCGACAAAGTCCCCCATGTCTTTTTTGCAAACAAATAGTCAAATGTGGGCTAGGCAATGCTACTATTATGTAGATTTGTAATTGAATAAGCGACTGAAACGAAAGAGTGCTCACCAAAGGTTCCTGGAAAGAAGTAACTAGTGGAGTGCCACAGGGTTCAGTCCTGGGCCCAGTACTGTTCAACATCTATCTTAATGACTTGGGTGAAGGTTTAGACGTCGTCTTATCAAGTTTACAGATGAAACCCAATTTGGAGGGACAAGTAATACTCCAGAGGATAGGATATGAATTCAAAACTACCTTTAGAGATTAGAGAGCTGGGCCAAAAGTAACGGCATGAATTTCAACAAGGACAAATATATTCTACACTTAAGCAGAAAAAATGAAATGCAAAGATATAGAATGGTTGATGCATGGCTCAACAACAGTACATGTGAAAAAGATCTTGGAGTCTTTGTGGACAACAAGTTGAACATGAGCCAACAGTGTGATCCAGCAGCTAAAAAACCCAATGGGATTTTGGACTGCATCAGAAGGAATAAAATCTCTAGATCAAGGGAAGTCATGTTACTTGTCAATTTTGCTTTGGTCAGGTCTCACCTGAAATACTATCTCCAATTTGGAGCATCACAATTTTAAAGAAATATTGACAAGCTGGAATATGCCCAAAGAAGGGAGACCAAAATGATCAAAGGTCTGGAGACGATGCCCTATGAGGAGTGTCTTAAAGAGCTGGGTATATTTAGCCTGCAGAAGAGAAGGTTGAGAGGAGACATGATAACCATTTATAAATGTGTGAAAGGATGTCATGAGGAAGAGGGAGCAGGCTTGTTTTCTGTTGCCCTGGAGACTAGAACTCAGAGCGATGGGTTCAAATTACAGGATAGGAGATTCTACCTGAACATTAGGAAGAACTTCCTGAATGTAAGAGCTGTTCAACAGTGGAATTCTCTGCCTTGGAGTGTGATGGAGGCTCCTTCTTTGAAAACTTTTAAACAGAGTCTGGGTGGCCATCTGTCAGGGATGCTTTGATTGTGCTTTTCCTTCATGGCAGGGGGTTGGACTAGATGGCCCATGTGGTCTCTTCCAACGCTAGGTATAAACGTAAAAGAAATATCACTCAGCTTGGGTTTTTTTCTTCTTTGAAAGGCAGATCTGTCCCTTTGCGGAGACCACAGTGGGAAGGGAAAGCAAGGCACTGCCATGGATTGAGAGAGGCTCCAAATATAATCCTCCTGCTGACATGGCAATATAAGGGGATTTCTGTTCCATGGTGTCTTTGACAAGCTCAGACTCATTAGCTGAGAGATTCAGTGTGAAGATAATATGCTGGTTGTTTAATAAAGCTGAAGAATTTAATTTTGGAATATTAAAATGGAAATCGAGGAGGATGGCAGGGGCAGCTGCAAGCTTGTAGCCAAAGTGAAGGATTAAGTGCTGCAGTCGGATCCTGCAAATTACTGGAGTGCATCCAGAGTGGCCAGCCCTTCGTGTTTCTGACACATTCAGAAATGGTCAGGATTCACAGTAGTTAGAATCAGAGCTTGGAAGTGTTCTTGCTTCTGGATTAAACTTCACAAAATATCTAGGCCCCTTCCTTCAAAGGGAACATCCCCAAGTGCTGGTTTAATTAACCTGACATTGCCCTTTTATTTCTCTTTGTATTTCTTTGTGACCCTTTACCAGATTTGGTTACAAAATGCTTTGCACAATTACAACCAATCAGACATTTACAAATTGTTTTCTTTTTTCAAAAAAAGTAGTCACACATTCTCACAAAGTCACAGTTGCAAGGCTGCATACATTTACAACTACTGTAAGGTTATATTTGGATAAGCAACTCTTTCTAGTTGAAAAAGAGCAGAAAGGCCATTCAGTCTTAACTCCATTCTGCCACACAGGAATAAACAATCAAAGCAGATGGCCATTCAGCCTATATTTAAAAACCTCCACCATGCTATAAGGTAGCATCTTCCACTTTAAAACAGCTCTTACAGTGAAAAAGTTCTGCATAATGTTTAGATGCAATGTCTTTTCCAGATACCTGTGTTACTGTCTTTTCTATTCTGGAACGGAATATTCAAATTTTGTTGTGATATCTGGATAATCTACTTATTCATGCATAAGTATTAAAATTGTATGTTTCAAGTCGCTTCTGGTGGACTCTGAGGAATACCTGGGAAAAATCCCAATGGAGCATTGCAGCACACCAAAATTCCTGGGAGTCACTCTGGACCGTGCTCTGACTTATAAGAAGCCCTGCTTGACTATCAAGCAAAAAGTGGGTGCTAGAAATAGTATCATATGAAAGCTGACTGGCACAACCTGGGGATCATAACCAGACACAATGAAGACATCTGCCTTTGCACTTTGCTACTCTGCTGCTGAATATGCATGCTCAGTGTGGAATACATCACACTACATTAAAACAGTGAATGTGGCTCTTAATGAAACATGCTGCATTATCACAGGATGTCTATAACCACACTAATGAAGAAATTATACTGTTTAGCTGGTATTGCACCACCTGACATTTGTTGGGAAGTAGCAGCCAATAATGAAAAGACCAAGGTAGTGACATCTCCGACCCTTCTTCTGTTCAGATATCAGCCAGCATGCCAACACCTTAAATCAAGAAATTGTTTTCTAAGATCTACAGAGATACTTGCAGAAACACATCAGCAAGTGAGAATCCAAAAGTGACAGGTTAAACCCCAGCACCTTAGTCAGTGGCTGAGACTGAATGAGAAACTCCATCCTGGGCACACAGAAAATTGGGCGACCTGAACGGTGCTGAACAGGCTGCTCTCTCACACCATGAGATGCAGAACTAACCATAAGAAATGGGGCCACAAAGTGGAATCCATGATATGTGAGTGTGGAGGAGAGCAAATCACAGACTACCTACTACAATACAATCTGAACCCTGCCACATGCATAATAGAGGACTTTCTCACAACACAAGAGGCACTCCAAGCATCTCTTTCAGGCTTCCCCTCAAAGGAATGCAGAGCCAGCAGAGGGGTTTGGTGCTTCTTTTAGATTCTCTCAGAAAGGGTTAAATTTTCACCCTCTGCCAGTCTACTCAGACAAGAGATGGCTTCTTTTTCTGATAAGAGATAATACTGTACTGAAACTTTTGTCCAAAAATGAACCATTCACTTCTCTGAATAGAGAGGTGAAAGGCCTTTTCGAATGCCTATACATAAGCATATATTGGAATTGGTCCCTGTGAATAATTAACAGTTAATGCTTATGCTTCAGTTACAAAGGGGAGGGAAACAGGGCCATTTTGTCACCTTTTTGTGCCAGTCTCCTTGGCAACTTATTTTAGAACACCATCAGCAGTGTTGGAATGATGCACAAACTAAATCAATTGTTTTTGAACACATCAGATCTATTTTCCCTGCCATGTGGAAAAATAAAGAGAAGAGTGCACTTCTTTCTTGGTAATACATTGAGTCGGATGGGCAAACTGCAGTCCCCAGAGGTTTTCTTTGCAACTCTCACCAGTACTAATCTGCATTGACAACAACATCTGCAGGTTCACACTTTGTTTACCCCTACTATTTAACTTTACATAGCTTGGGGTAGAAAGAGACCATTTGCAATGAGCTAAGGGCTCATTTAGTCCCTTTGTGCTTGCTGCAAGTAGTCTCCTGCAGACATACAAAATGCTGAAACCACAGATTGGAAGAGACTGGACTCCTGTTTTGACTATTTAAACTTTTGGGATGGTGTTTCAGATCTGGCCAGGCTCCACATACCATTTTCAGCAAAACGGTTATTCTCCTAAACCTTCAGGAGCAATTTTAGAGAATAAAGATTTTTTCCACATACTTCAAAATGGGCTTTGGGGCTTTGCTTTACTCACAACCTGATTCAGATCCCTGACATGTCTTAATCCAGTACTAGATATAGATTTAGTTTAGCCAAGAAAAACCTGCAATAGATTTGCCTTAGGGTTGCCATAAGTTGGAAATGAATTGAAGGAATACAAAAACAACAAAAATATGCTTTAGTTGAGGTGACTCAAGGGCTGGGACTTGTGGATTCATTTATTGACTGCCTTCCCACACATAAGTTCAGCGGTGGTTAACATGGTTTTCATGTTCATGGGAATTATATACATGACAATCAATATCCCCAACAAAACCAGATGATTTTTATATTGACTTTCTGTGGTTCACAGTACCAAAAATATATAGAGAAAAATCAGAAGCTTCATGCTGACATCAAGTATACAATACCTTGGGAGATCAAACAGGTAACACACATTAATGTTTTGGAATATTAAAATGTTTTGTTTATAAAGAAGCCACAGAATAGCTCTACTTCATGAAAATCAAACCTAGATTTTTCAGTGCTTAATTATTTCATTTTCTTGATTCACATTACTTTTTTCCCCCACCTCTCTTCAGTCCAGACTAAGGACCTCATCCCACAAGGGGGAGGCCAAAGGGGTGGGGGACAATCAGTGGCATTCAGTGGCCTTAAATTTCCAAAGGAAATTGGGAATTCAGCCTTGGTTGTCACCCCACCTTAAAATTCAACAGTTCAATCCCATCTTAAAATTCAACCGTTATCATCCTGCCTTAAAATAACTCATTTGAATCATTTCTCTGTGCAGGTAGAGCAGTGAAGTCGATTCCTCCATGACTTCACAATCCTCCTGCTTCTATACACTTTAAAGACGAAATCCCATGGGCAACCACCGGAAGCAGCCCTGTGCTTGAAGGACTCCATCTTTAATGTGAATAGAAAGAAGGAGATAAGAAGATGACCCCACTTTTTGTGGGATGAGGTCCTAAGTGTCCTTTAGATTTGTTTGACTCTTTCCCACACATGTCCCCCTTTTAGTGCATTCCCTTAATTCGGTATTGATTTCTATTGCTGTTTCTTCTCTCAAAAACTTGGTCTAATGTTTTCTTAGGGTTATTCAGCTTTAGAGCTAAATAGAGACGAGGAAGCAATTTAATATGAACCATCCTAATTTGTATTTTTTGAACTGTTAAAGTCATTTTTGTTTGCTGCTTCCCCTCCAATTGTCCAGATTTGGCAGAGGCCTTCCTATTTAATCCTCCGTTGTCCCACTTTTTCAGCTGCTTTAAAAATATCCCAGTTTCTCTTTTCCTCCAACTTTTCTCCTTTGTCGTCAGCTTGTTTCAGTTGGTGCAGATTGATTTCTAAGTGCAAAAGCAGGTTGCACTCAAGAAATTCAGCAGCAGGAAGAGAAGTGGTAGAATAATCCTTCCCTTCCCAGTAGACTCAGGCAAAAGCAAACTGCAGCAGTTTGCCTACCATGACTGTTCTACCTCAGTATAGGCTGTCATGCCCCATGAAGACCTTCACTGTTTACTCCTAATTAAGCCCTTTCTGTTAGAGGGATTAATATTTTATGTACAGTTTTCGGGGTGTCAGTCTAGACAGCCTCTTTGCACCTTAAGACTCCATCTCCCTGCTCCTTTAAGAATCCCTTTGGGGCAGAATATCAGGCAAGACACTTCTGGTTCTTGGAAGAGTCAGTGAGCAGAAGGTGAAGAGAGAGGAAGGCTGGAAGGTTTACAAATAGCATGTCCAGTCAGAGCTGTATGACCTGTATTCAAGTCCAGTTGGATCTATATTCAAGTCCAGTCAGAGTTAAATATTGAGACCATCTTAGAAACAGTTGAATACAATACAAGAAAGAGACAATAAGAAGAAATAAAGATTCAAGAGCCTCAGTTTGGCCAGAACTGTGTCTATCTCTCAAAGATTTTATATCTCCTCATAAAGACTTTGTAGTTAGATTAGGAGGAGGGAAAGCCTAAAACTCTTGTTTGATTCAACTACATAGTCTCCGATCTGTTCCCTGCACAGCCAGTTCACCTTCCTAATAGTTAAGATAGTGTGGGGACAGAACATAGGCAGTCTTCGAGTTATAAACATCTGATTTACATAGGAGTGGGACAACAGAAGGGAGATAAAATCTCCCAGGAAGGGAAAATCACTCCTGTTTGAGTTATCATGGGAAAAAGGTGTCTCTGCTGAAGTTTTATCACCTATCCTTGTTTCCCGAACAACCCAAAACTTTAAAAATCCTATTGTCACATGGACAGAAATATTCTTAACCGGGGCACAGGCAACAAAACGAATGTTACAGGGCTGTTAACCCTTCCCCATGCTATCCAAAATTTGGAGGGGGGGGGGGAGGATTGGCTGTAGTTAAACTTTAAAATGTACCTGCTCTGATTTGCATACAAATTCAACTTAAAATTATACCTAGAGTATAATTTTCCCTGGCTATATATGACCCTGTTTTTATCTGTGAATCATTGAAGTATGTGCTTTTGTACTTCCTTGTGCTAATTGGAGGTGTATAATGCAAAACTAAATTTGCACAAAAATCTGCACCCATATTTCAATTGTGTTGAAATATGGATTTTTAAGGGTAAAACTTCATGTAAAGAATCAGGGAAGTTTTCTTGCAGAAATATCTGCATTTTATGTATGTACACATAAACATAGTTTAATGTAGATTTCAAATGATAAATCTTTGCAAAATGAAAATCAACAGTGGAGAGATTTGTGCTTGGAAAATGTAAATGAGTTAGACAACAAGGCAAGCTGGTTTTAATATTGTTCTACTCCTCGGTAACTACTATGGCACAAACACTCTTGTCACTTGAATTTATTCCTGTGAGTGACCCATAGGAGGTTCTCATAAATATTTCATCAGGCCTTGGGACACAGCAAGATCCTCATCCTGTTCCACAGAGACACATTTCACATGAAAGGGAAAATATATATATTTCATTCCTGAAAGATGTGTCACTTTATGATGGTAGGTTGTGTCACTTTACAATTTCACTTTCATGGCTTTTCCCCTGGCAAAACAAATGCATTATTTAAGTTGCAATCTCCTTTTTCTAGAGTCCTTTGGACCACTCTACCCATTTTTCATCCTTTGGCTGAGCCCTTCGAAACACTCATTATTTACCGGTGTATGTACAAGCTACTGGGCATCACAGAAAATATCTGTAAATCCCAAAAGATTCACAAACTTTTCACACCACTGAAAATTCATCCTTGAGCATGTGTTATTTGACATTTACTGTCTTTTGCCTGCTCTGAAGTGTTTCAGCACCATCCCGCCTGAGCTTAAAAGGAAGCATATGATCGCTGTTGCTGCTTCTATGACAAACTACTTAGGGCATGTTAGTACAAAGGGCCTCCATACAATAGTATAGTGCGAGACCAGATGGTTGTTTGAGAAGGTAAAAATTCTGGAGCAGTCATTATCTACCTCTGCTTTTGCTTGATTTTTCTTCTCCTTCCAGATCAATCAAGATGGCAGAAGGTTATGTAGGCTAATACGTCAACTCCTTCACTATTAAGCTAGTTGCTCTAAACTCTAGATTTCTAGAAGCTGCATTCTCCAAAATACAAACTTATATTATTTGTAAAATGTTAATCATAGACTTTGGATAAGATCTCAGAGGCCATCTAATCTATTCATTATTCTGTGCAATAGGCTTGCAGCTATAGTAACCTGACTGATGGTTGTTCACTCTCTGGGCCAGTGGTTCTCAACCTGTGGGTCCCCAAGTGTTTTGACCTATAACGCTCAAAAATCCCAGCCAGTTTACCAACTATTAGGATTTCTGGGAGTTGAAGGCCAAACCACCTGGGGTCCCACAGGTTAAAAACCACTGCTCTAGGCAAATACCTTCAGTAAAGGACCACATCTGAATACAGTTTTCACCCATGTTGAACACTTCCTACTGTTGAGGGATTTCTTGTACTATTGAACTGAATTACCCTGCAATTCTGACCCATGAATTTTGGTCCCGCTTTGTGAAGTTATAAAAACAACTATTTTCTGTACGAGAAACATGTAGGAATTGGCACATTCTCATAACCTTTGTATGATCCTTGGTTATTATGCAGTAACCTTAGGATTACTTCACTGTTCAACCAGTTCTGGTCTCACTTTTTCAATTTAAAAATCCAAGCAGTCACTACATGCTGTAAATAAAAAATTTAAGTACACATATACACAGACTGTTGTTCTCTGAAGTTTACAGACCAGCTAGATACATGAATAAAGAGTATTGAGGAGAGGTCAATTTGAAAAAGCCAGAGTGAGGAGTTGAGTTTTAGCAAGAATCTAAATCTACTTTAGGACCAATTTTCTTGCAAGTCTAGAAAGACTCTTCATGGGGGATAGGTTCCTAGCTGGATCATATTAACCTGAAGCTATGGATACAACCAAATGGCATTAAATAACATGATCTCCAGTCTCAACATCTTATAGAGCTGTATAAGAAAGACAGAGATTCTATGGTCCTTTATGGTAACTTCTGGGGAAAGTATACCATATCTCCCGGAGGATTTCGAAAAGGCCTAGACAGACTGTGTTTCTCCTCAAGAGAGGGTACACATTGGACATAGGTTCTGTAGTTATGTGGACCTTACTGTATACGTATGTATGTGTGTGTGTTGTGTGTTTGTAAGAGAGAAGTGAACAAGATTAGTAGGAGGTCTCCCCCTCCCCCCTCCATCAGTGACTTCAGCTGGATTGTTCTTTCTCTCTTTTGAACAGGTCTCATTGCCAAAATTCTCAAGATGGGTTTTGTTTTTAGCGAGAGGCCTTGTGTGTAACTATGATATTATGATGGAAAGCATTGATCAGATTTAGTAGGCTTCAGACTGGGCAATGAAGTATGTTTAATCACACTCCACCACATGAGGTACACAATGTTTTTCTTCCAAATGAATGCTCCAAAACCAAAGACTTGCACTCTGGAGAAACAACAAAGTGATCAAAGGTCCTCAGGAACTTGAGGGCAAGACCCTTCTGTCTATGCTTGTGTTTTTTATGCTGTGTAGAAAGGAAGGCTTGGTCATAAATTTCATTCTTGCAAAAAAGAATGAATAGTGTTACCTACAGTTTTTGAGGACAGCTTGCCATTTGGGAACTATTCTGTGCACAAATATTGCTTTGGTATTTTGGTGCAGATGATGGCATTGTCTGTGTAGATTACAATATAAAAATATTGGAAAAAAGAAAGCTTCCTGCATAGAAAACAGTACTTTTTAATGTAGAAATGCTGTTTTCTCTGCAGTGAAAAACAACATTTTCTGTGATGAGAAGATTCTTGTTGGTATAGTCTCCTCATAGGCAGGAGTCCACATTGCTATGGTTGTTTTCTACCTACTGGGGTTATGGTCACATGATTCAGGTTTAAGACTGCTACCACTGATTACTTTGGAAACTGACTTTTACAAGGAACAACTGAGCCCCTTATCCCGAGTGAAAGTGCACCTTGTGATGCACCTACTTATGATGCATGCTGGAAATGATCTCCTAACCATGGCCAAAATTACTACTGAGTATTATGGGATGGATAACTGCCAGGTCTTGAGTGGCACATTGGCCCTTCAGGGGGAACCCCAACCCCAGAACTTCTTTGATTAGCTGAGGAACCTGGAACTGTTTGTAAGGTGGGAGGGAGCTCAAGATTGGCAGGCAGATCTTTATAAATTTTGTGGCCTTACATGCATACTTATATAAAGCAATAAAAAACGCAAAAGACTGATAATACAAATAATAGCTTAAAGCACCTAATATTATGACTCCAATGAAGACCCCGGCAAAATAATAAACAAAACATAATAAAATTGTTTAAAGTATAACATTAACACTGGCAGAAATCCCTATATCAAAGAAAGAAATACAATAAGCACTCCATATTCACTGGGGTGAAGGGCACACGATGCCTGTGAAAGTGAAAATCTATCAATACAAAAGTGGCTGTATTTTATTTTACTGAGAGAACACTTCTCAGAGAATTTCTATATCTTCCTGCTCAATTCTGTGGTCAACTTCTAGAAGCTGACCTTAGAATTGCACTGGAGGACCTAGAAATTCTTAGAGAGTTAGTTGTTCTAGGAATCCTGGGTTCCTCCAGCATGGCACTGTGCTCAACTTCCTAGAGATAATATTCTAATCAAATCCAAATCTGCAAATGCCAAACCAGAAAATGGGGAGAGCAAATAGTATATAAGGCCTAATTAATGAAATCCAAATATGACAGTACACCTAGGACACTTCTGTTTTGCAGTTCTTCAGGCAACTGAACTGCAGTGGAGTCTTTGTGCTATTGCTCCATGGTACCTGACTGTTTCAAGGGAGGTGTATCCCACAGCCTAGCTTTTTTAAAGGATAGTTGTGAGGCTCTGGTCCCCTCCCCAATCTGGGATTCATGGATTTAACTTTCGTTCCTCATCTCGTCAGCAGTCCTTTCTTACTTCACCTCTAAGGTATTCCTGCCACCTCCTCTTCCTTGTTTTCTCCTGTTCTTCATCCCTCCTCCTACAAGCACAAACAGGCCTTGTCTATTCACTCCCTGCCATGAGATGCCTCCTACTCATTCCTGCCTTACTCTCTGGGCTGCTACAGGGAGGGGAGGGCTTGCAGGAGTATCACCAGATGCCTGCGACTAGCTTGATACCATGCTGGAGTTGCCATGGGAGACCCAGGGTGGCAAGGAAGCCGGGAAAGGCAGAGAAAGAAAGAACCTTCACATCCATGCCGAGGATCGGAGCCAAAACTCCTCCATTCAACAGAGAACCCTTCCTTTTGTCTTCCTCCTCCCCGCCCTCCACAGACATCTCTTTATGAAGGCGTGCTGCAGAATGCCATCTTTGAAGACCCCTCAATTAGTATCCCCGTGTGTCCTGAACGGAGCCCTTCATTACAACACAGGAATACTCAGGGGGCAACACATTAGTGTGTGTTTCAGGGTGGGATCACTGCCAGGACCCAATCCCTTTCATGGAAGAGATGCAGAGTGTGTGTATGGGATTTCTGCCAAGCAGAGACACGTTTCTCCTCAACCCCATTCTTTTAACATGGAGGAGAAAGAAATAAAAGACCCAAAACAACCTGAGAAAATAAAATGGAGGATAAGGGAAAGAAAAACCCAAGTAAAATAAATAGCCAATAAATCAGCCTCTGTTCTTCGGCCTCCTTCTTAGTGGGGAGTGTTTGGGACAGTTCCCCCTATTCATCTTGAAGCATATGTGCACACAGGTTGGGGGTCATTACCATCCCAACCGATACCTCCGGAAACCTGTGTGTGCACTCAGAGGTGTTAATTAGCAAGAGGAGGACTGATTAGATTAGGCATTAAATGTTTGTTTTCTTTTCTTCTGGTATTCATAATTGAGCAGATGGAGACTTTGGAGTCACGGGATGACAGGCAGCCAAGAAGCCTAATTGAGAATGGAAAATCCTTTTCTACCCTCCGCTTCAATACACCTTTTGGGGCAGGAAGCAAAAGTGGAGGAGGGCATCCATTCACTTTGTACACACTCCTTAGACAACCCTTCATCCTGGGACAGCATCTACTCACTGTGTTGCATACAGAAGAGTAGGTTTTTCCTCTCAGGATTGGGGTCATTTTTTTAGTTTTGGCTGGTGTGCTTGCTCAAGGAGCAGAGTGAAGAGTAGAATGCACTGTACTGCATATAAAAGAAATCTGTATCTGGATGCTCTTCTCAGTACAAATAGAAAACCAGAAGAGAAGACAAAGAGGTTTACAGTATGCCTTTCACTTTTGTGGGGGTTAGGGGCAACGGACCCCCATTAAAATGAAGAAAACACAAATGAAAACACACTATTTTAAACCCAAGAGAATACCTTTCTCAGAATATCTGGATCTGGTTGAATTCTGCCAGAACTGCCCTAGTGATTCCCAGGGAAATGTTCTCTCTAGGAACCTCTAGGTCATCCAGTGCAACACTTTTGCGTGGAAGTTGATAATAGAGTTGCCCTGGGGAACCTGGAGATTCCAGAAGAGAACATTTTAATCAAATCTACAGTTAATCAAATCTGCAAAAGATAAACCTGCAGGTGTGGAGAGCTAACTGTAATTGAACTTTTCCATATGCTCTGTTAGCCACCACTACACAGATTCCATTTTCAGTCTCCATTCCCTACCTTCAGAAAGAGAGTGTCTCAGAAGAGGACCACCAGCACAAGTTTACATAGAAAAAGGGAGCCCCATAAATAACTGGTTTATTGGAACACAGAAATTTGCGTTACCACCTCAAACTATTTATCTGTTGGTCCTGTATAGTCTACATCAGAGGTGGGCAGTTGCATTGTGTGTGTGTGTGTGTGTGGTCTAACTTCTCAGTGAACCGTACTGGCTCATTATTTCAAAACAGAAGAGACTACGTGATTAATTCTGTTTTGAAAACAAAACACTAAGTTCCAGACCCCAGTGTCATCACAGAAAGGAGGATTCCACCACACTGGAATTTTTTTAGGGATGTGATTCTCCAAATGTAAGCTTATTGAGTCAAACTACCTCATCACAATGGCTGGCCAAAGCATCCTACTTCACCTGGCTTCACCACCAGACAGAGGGGGAAGTAGGGTGAATCTGTCAGCACAAGTGCCGCTCTCTTGCGGCAATGCTTTCTCCATCCATTAGAGCCAGCACAACACGGGCAGACTCTTGTGTTGGGAGAGAAGTGGCCAAGGATGCTTCCAGTAGGGGGCAGGGCCTCTGCCAGATGTCATATGACATCATGTGATGGTCAGCATGGTGCTCCACTCCCAAAATAGCTTGGATGCTAAAATTGCCCCATCTGATGAAGCCCTTAGTAGTGAGGGTTGCACTGTGGGATTGTGCTAGGATGTGTTTGGCCCATGATCCATATAATTCTAATTCTTTAAATGAGATAGAGCTTTCCAGTATTGCAGGAAGGCAGAGATTATATTTCCTGTCAATTTCAGCTTTAAAACACACATAACTGAAGCTTGTTCTTTCTCCATGCCTTGACCACTGAGTTGTGGTTCCTCCTGAGAAAGACATGGATTTTGGCAAAAGCAAATTTGATGCAGAAATGTGTATTTATGCAAATCGAACATACTGTTGCAGACTTAAAATGTAATCAGTGAGATTTTGAGATCAGTGGGTGACCAGCTGTTGTTAAACTTCAAATCCCAGCACCTCTAGTAAGCTTAGCCAATCACAAAGAATCCTGGGAGTCGGCAGTCAGATAGTATCTGGAGAATACTCCTCACCCTACCTACTTTAGCATGATTAGAAAGTGGATTCTAATTTTCACATTCCAGACCTGGAATGCTTCAAAGTTTCATTTAATAATTCGTTTTCTAATGGTTTTATTCTGACACAATAAAACCAAAATACTAGCCAACTTTTTGGACCAGTTTCTCAAAATAACAGAATACAGATTTATTTACTTTTTCAGCATTGGTTTTGTTGCTCAGAGATGGTGCCAGATGTAATTTTCTGCCCCTCACTTGACCTTTACATTACAAGTTCATTGGAGCGTTCTCACAACTATTTTTGTTTATCAACGCCTATAATTGAAAGTTAATTAACTCATGGGTTTTTATTTGAGAATCATTACTGCAAATAAGGCAGATGAAAGTTCAAGACTAATAAAAGCCAATAGCTGCAGCAATGCAAATGTAGGGGGATACAAATAAACCATTGCAATCAAAATACAGAAAATTCTGCAGACAGAATCTATTTTGTGTCAGAAAAGATAACAGAAGCAATTCTATTTTATTTTGTATGATTCAGTGTTGTGGCAGATAAGAATCACCACCAAACATTTAAATGCTCTTTGGAGGAGTCATTTAAAATCCTCCCTTAAAAAAATCTGTATTTCATCAGACTACTTGTGTAACAAAGCATAGCTATCAAAGGTCACTCCTCTACATTTAGTGTTCTTGTTTAGTCTCTCTGAAGTCACTTCTAGGATGGCTCAGAGTCTTACTTTAGTCATCCATGCTGGGCATCTTGGGAAAAGACCTGTCACTCAAAGAAGCCAACTTAATATCTGCAAGTCCTGAAAGACATGCTGTGGTACCATCTGCCTAATAGAAGAGGGAGTAGGGCTGAGCTGGCATGTTCCTTTCTCTCCTATGAGAGTCAACATCAAAGGTTTGTGTGTCAAGTATTGTGAGGCATTCCTGTTCTGGCATACATTGGGTATGACAGATCTTTCTGGCATGACAATTGGGGATGCCCCTCTGGACAAGCAACACGATAGGAATGTTGAGTTTTAACCTGGCATAATCCATGCTTGTGAAATGGGGCGCTAACCTAGAAAGCAAGAATACTGGTCTTGGCAAGAACCAATATGCATGTACATTCATACAGATTGTATGGGTGTATATGTGTATGCAGTACTTACTCTGCTTAAAGAATGAAGAGATTTTTTGTTTCAGTTTATTTTTTATGATTTTTTTAAATGACTACATTTCATTTCATTGAGATTGAAAGGCCCTCTGATTTACCAGGGTCTTATTTACGGCTGGGTGGAGAGCCATGGATTGATCGCTGCCATTTTCTTTGTGGGCATTGTCTTCTTGATTGCATAGCAAATTATCCAGGCACACACATTTTTCTTGTGCTGCCAGCAGCCTGGAAAATCATGAACTAGGGTTCTGAACTTTGGGAGCAGGACTTTCCAAGCAGAGGTAATGGGTTAAAATGACCCAATTAAAAAGCATTTCTTTTTTGTTGCAGAAATCCATAAAATAGCAGCACATGGGTGAGGGAAGAGGTATACTTGCATATTTTGAATATATCTTCCAAGCAAGCAATCAAGTAATTGAACAATCTACCTACTGACCCTATCACCTTACCATGCTCCTCTCCCCTGGTAGCTTGTTACTTCCATGTCGATGAGGAATGTGTTTGGAATCTGTTTCAAATTTCAGTCTGACGTTTAAGGGAGCTGTTCAAGGTAAAAAAAAAATGGAACTATCACAGTACAACCTGCATATCCGCAGGGGATGTATCCCTGAACTTGCTGTAGAAACAGGAAATTGGGGATAATAACAAACCCTACTGAAATGAATGACCTCTTCTAGAAGGTCTCATAGAGCGTTAGAGGCCCTAGACAATTCTCAAGAATATTTCTAGTTCTTCCAAACTAATTCTATGGCAACCTCTGGTGAAAGCATATTGTAGAATTTCCTAGAGAATCTTGAACATTTCTAGAGAGGTCATATCTTGTCAAATGCAATTAGGTGAAACTATAGATAGTGATCTCACTGCGAGGGGGCTGTATTGTATACTGTATGCCTCCATTTACATGGAAATGATTTGCCATCGCTGTTTCCTTTCTTTATTTTTATTTTTTGTCTGTCCGTATTTCTTTCTTTTTTCCCCATTCTCCACCTGGAAACATTCAGATTGCCTTAAAGACAACACACATAATAGTTCTTGTTCCTTTCTAGGCAGGGAAGAACTTTGTTGCTCAATAGGCAATGTATATGACTTTAAAAAACAAAACAAAAACAAGAAAAACAAAGTGCAATGTGTAATTATTCATTTTGTGGTGAAAAAGGGGGTTTGTGAAAAGTTAGGGTTCTCCATCTGGAGGAATATTAAATCAGTGAAAATATCGCACATTTTCTCCTTTTATTCCATGCCTTAATTATTGTGCATGAATTATTCTATGTATATAAAAATGTATACAAAATCTGTTGGGTTTTTGTGTGTGCAGAAAACAAGCTTTTCTTTTTGCACTCCCCTCCCTCATTTTTTTCAGTTAAGCAATTCCTGCATTACACTTCACAGCATTTGAATATGGTAGAAATATGTTGGATGGATATTAATTTTTTCTGGAACAGGGGAGAAAAACTATATTAATTGTTCAGCCTTGGAAGCATGGACAATAACGTCAAAGATTTGGATGTCCAGTATAAACATGGTGTATGAGGAAACCATTGCTTGCTAGAGGCATTCTCAAAACATTTACCCATCAGTGTAACTCACTCACATTTAATTTTCAGAATGGTAAGATTTGGAGGAATAGGGCAGAGTGGTGTTTTCCTTTTCATTGGCTGGACCTGGATATTATTATTATGAGAGGTTTAGAAGGAGACATCCCTTTCACCACTCCATGCAAAATGGACCCCCTGCATGTTGCTTTGGGTAAAGAGCTGTCTTGAGTCCCCTTTGGAGTGAGAAGGGCATGATATAAATGCAGTAAATAAATAAAGATGCCAAGTATCTGATGTAACAAATAATATTTGCCTGCCCAACCCCAAAATAAGGAGACTGACAACCATAATTTGGGTTCAAATTGTGCAATTTTTATTAACATTACCTATTTAACTTTTGCTATTCTAACTAGGGTGTGTCTTGAACTTGGTGAGTGGCAAAGCCAAGGTAGCATCCATATCTGGACTACTCTTTGGCTATTTGGGCGGAACATCTGGGTCCCCTGTAAAATTACAACCGGGCAACCTCTAAGGAAACATGGAAAAGCCTCCCTCAAAGTTATTGAGGCCAGATTCTCACCAATTTAAGGCCAGTCGATTTCACCTCACCCTGTCCAAGAGATCAGCAGGTTAGTGTTTTTGGCTACCAGCCTTCACCCCTGAAGGGGATGCCTTGGGTGTACGCTGAATATCCAATTTTAAAGCATTATATTTGTGGTTGGTGGAAACTGCAGATCCAGACTCTGCAATCTGTAGGGTCCACTATATATGCAGATCCAGTTATGAGTTGGAAATCTCTTGATTGATTTCTTTAAAAACTGCTCTCCTTCTTTGCCTCCTATCAAAGCAAGTAAGTATTACCAGCTCTTGTTTGCACCACATCAGAGATGGGTTCCTGATTTGAATTCATTGTTCATGTTGCCAAGGCAATAGGAAAGCCAGCAAATAAAATTAAAATACCCTCCTTAGCAGTCATCATCCCCCCAGCAGCAATACAATAATGATAGAGTAGAACTCAAGCTTCCTTCACCCTTTTCCAGTTGCACTTGAAACCCTCCTCTCTCTAAAAAAGCAATAAAATGCCCGAGAGTCCCATACCTGTGGAAGGAAGACAATTAGGTCAAGTGTAGAAGTACTCTTTGAATTTTCAGTTGATTAACAGGGGTGTTGTTGTTTTTGCTTTGACTGCACACAGAAGGGCAATCTGGCCTCTCTTTCCAATGTGTGTTGTTCAACCTTATGCATAAGGTCAGTCACAGAGTGCCTTCACATGACTGTGGTTCCAGATAACCCATGTCTATACAGGACAATTAGACCTAAATAATTTAGCTGGCAGGTCTTTCCTCATAACTTTGTCCTCTGTGCCACAAAAAATGCTTTAAGAACCATAGCATGGAAAAGATACGTACTTTTTGGAGCAACATTTCCTGGATTCTTGGTGCTGCCCGCAAAAAGAGGGTCCTCTTTTTTCTTTTTCTTTTAAAAATAATATTTTCATTTTTATTCTGTGATGAATCTGGCTGGTTCTAATACCATGACTGAAGTGGGTGTAATAATATTTTACTAAAGTTCAATGAGTTTAGGATAGTTTTTGGCAGTGTTCTGTTCAGAGTATTGGTGAAGGAGGGAATCTTTTGAAGGACAAGGACTTTGAGAATTCGGATTCTATTTTCACATTTAATCACATATATTAGAATCCCTTATTGTTATTTCTCTGGATGCTATAAGGAAACAACATCTGCAGTAATCTAATTGAGAGTGTTTGTGCCTTAAACTCACCTGTTGACTTATGGTGACCCCATGAATCTCAAAGAGTGTTCTCAGGCAAGGAATATTCAGAGGCAGGTTTCTTAGTTCCTTCCTCTGAAATGTTGCCGGTGGTGCCTGTTATTTGTTGATAGTGTCCCATTCCACTACTCACTACTCACTTGGCTTTTGAGACTAGACAGGATCTGGTGCCTTCAGGATAGCTAAGCTTACTAGTTAGCTAATCACCGCTGGTCTTTTGCAGAATGCTTTTTCCTCCCTGAAGAGCCATTGCATTCTTGTTTTCTTTGTTGAGAATATAACTCCTCAATCCTTATGCAGGTTGCCCATATAATCCCAAATTCCAGCACCTCTTTTGAAAAAGTATGCCCTGTGTTTGCCCTTCTGTTCATCTGAGAACACAATTCTTAGTTCAAAATTTTCATGCTCACAAAAGATCACAGCATTTTGAGCTACTGCTAAACTCTACACTGATTCATTTTATAGGCTCACTTTTATACCTCTAGCCATGAAGCTTTTTTCTATGTTCATGCATTGAATAAAAAAATACGTCAACCTCCCAAAGGCCACTTTGTACATTTCATACAGTGCTGGAACTTGATTCTGCCCTGGGTCCCCTTTTCATTCCACAATGTAAGAAAGATATTGAGGATGATGAACTCATTTGGGTTATAGAGTTTGGCACTTTGAATAGTTCAGATGAAAACACAGAGCAGGTATTACCCTGTGGAATGGAGGCCACCAACCACCCAAAAATTTCAGTCTCCCAGAAAAAAAGGGCATACCTTCTGTTCTTTATACTGTTCAGGCAGTCAGGAAAGCTTGTAATGACCAAACTGTGAAAAATTAATTTGTCCACCTGCAGTTAAGCTGCTGCAGTCCAACTGATGGGTACTTTTTTGTCCTTCTCCAGCCATGATATTTATATTCAGTATACTTTTGCTTGGCTTTTCTCCAGGAACCAATTCAGGTCTACCTAGTGACTGTTTCTGTGTAAACACAGTGTCCCAACATGACAATGTGACAGCATAAGTAGTTTGCAGTTGTTAACACTTTGTCTGCCAGATGCAGCATTAAAACTGGGGTGCTTTATACTCTGTCTGTACACACGCATTGCTGAGGTTCTGCCAGATCTAATGGTATGATTGCACACCATGACTTCGTCCTCTTGCATATGGACATTTTTTTTACAAAAGGTATAGAATTGGTAGGAATCATCTGATGACTTAGAACTAGTCAGAATGCAACAGCCCTCTAATGCTCTCCCTCCCTCCCCACCTCTCTCTCTATATATACACACACGCACACACATTCCACAAGTGTTAATTAACAGAAATGAAGAGGAGAAAAACACATGTTTGTGAAGATTTCCTAGAGACTATAAACCAGTGACAGAGAAAAAGCTAATATATGCAAATTAATGGCATAAATTTGTGGTTTACTTCACAAATATTAATATGCTTGATAAAAGTGGCTCTTTCTGCTATTGCTATATGCTTCTTTTTTTCAGCCATAATTGCATTTTCAATATTTTCACTCTTAAATTAATTTTCATTTGGTCTTTCATGTGCCTCCCAAACCCCTCTTTATTTCCTCCCAGATAAATTTTCTATTTTGGGAATAGTTTCCCCCCTCTAAGCTTTCCTGAAAACTCACATGAACACATATTTACAGTTGGAAAGATGTTTCAGAAGGGTTCCTTGCTGTATGTAGATGAAGAATTAACATTTTGTTTAGCAGTGAGGGCTAGGTTATAAATGCAAGAGCTAGAAACTTGGTTGGAAGAAAAACAAATATTCTGGAGACTATTCAAAAATCAAATAACCAGAACTCTGGGCAATGTTTGGGGAGGTCAGATGAAAAGCTGAAACAAGTACATCACTGCAGTGCAAGATTCCACCCCAAAACACTGATCCACATGTTGCCCATATCTGATATACACATTATCACTAAATATCACTATAATTGAAAATTTTCAAAAATTTGCAAAAAAATCAATTTCACATGGTAAACCAGTGATTCTCTCCCTGTCACCTCGGTGTGCCAGGGTCCAGTATCATAGCTGTGGAATAGCTGAAAAGAAACATATTGTAATACAAGCAGTCAGCAGCTGTGGACTGGCACTGGTCCATGAACTAACACTATGATTGACACTGCTTTAATTCATTGTTGTTGCATTTTGTAAAATATCTAGCTGGATAGAGGCATCTGAACTTTAAAGGAACTATCATAACCTTCCCAATAAGTTTGGTAACCTAATAGCAGCTTTTAAATTAAGTCTAAAACTCAAAATACATTTACTACTCAACTAGCATCAGGTCCACCAGCTGCCATTGCAATCTTGGAAGAAGCCTTTCTAGCCAAATTATCAAGAGAACATTCATTGAAAAATACAGCAACATGACCAAAATAGTATCACTGTGGATACAGTTCCTATGAGAAATATTGATCCACGGGTTCTTAATTTTTTTTATCAGTGGAGCCCTTTTTGAAGCAAAAGTTTCTCATAGAGCCCCAAGAAATGTTTAAATACTATATACTATATTATTATATTATAAATAATGAATATATATGAGGAATGGGCAAACTTTTTGACACATTGCGTTTCAAAATTTGATAGATGGGCTAGGCCAGTGGCAGATGGATGGAGAGTGTTTGAGTGAACTAATGGGAAAAAACACACACACACACACATTCCACAAGTGTTAATTATGTATGTAATTTGTATTGTACACTGCACATATCTTTGTAGTGAAAAAAAGAAGGAAGGAAAGAAAGAACAATACAATATTTACAATGAAAAACCATTTTAACCAATGTAAACTTAACAGTATTTCAGTGGAAGATCCCAGGAGTCATCCAGTCAAACCGCCTTTTGCAATGCAGCCAAAGCAACCCTGATAGAGAGCCACCCAGCCTATGTAGTAGTAGTAGTAGTAAATAATAATAATAAATAATAATAGCAGAAACCCCAGGGGGATCAAGTTAAACTCCCTTCTGCCATGCAGAAAAAGCACAATGAAACAGATGGCCATTGAGCCTTTGTAGTAGTAGTAGTAGTAGTAGTAATAATAATAATAATAATAATAATAATAATAGCAGAAACCCCAGGAGGCATTCAGTCCAATTCCTTTCTGCCTTGCAAGAAAAGCACAATCAAAGCACCTTCTGAGTGGTGGGAGGGAAATAGGGTTTTGAAAGCAAACAAGGCGAGGGGGAAAGGATCTGGGCAGCAAGGAAAAAAGGCTTTTGGTGGTAAGGGAGGCAGAGGAAAGGGCATTTAATGTGTATGGAATAGTTTGTGTGTGTGTGTAATATTCTGTGCAGAAAATGTTGGATTTTCTTTTGCATAAAACAGCCCCATGTGAATATTGCACATAATTAATCCTAAATGAGAAATATTTTTTATTCCTTGCAAGGTTTCTTGACTCCCAAAAACATATTATCAAGCATTTCTTAAACATGTTCCAATATTCTTTTCATTCAACTTGGAAAACGATCACATGCAGAGCTGGAAAAGTGACCATTTGGGGCCCCCAAACTTCTCAGCCAGCATAGCCACTTCTCAAAGGTGTTGTAATCCAAAACATAATTTTCCCAAGCCCCATTTCAGAGGACAGAATGATGGGTTTGAGAATAGGAAAGCTACCACCAGTTTTTCATTCACTTTTGAAGTTTACTGAATAGAAAGCCAATAATTCTTTGTCTTTCAACCAGAAATAATAATTCTTTGCCTTCCTCTCATCTCCCTTCTTTGGCTTTTTAAATGTTTGGAGCATAGTTCCTGTAATCCATTACAACTGGCCAAACCAGCAGTAGGGCCAGAACTTCCTCATTGCTACCAAAGTTAACTTTGAAGGTTTGTGTTATGATTAAATGAAAATGGGTTTTTTTTTGTAAAGAAACTTGTAAAATCAATTATTCTATAATAAAGATAATATCTATATTACCAACCAACCTCTTCCCCTCAAAATTTACCCCCACCCCTCATTCTCATTCCGTGTTTGGCATAAGTGTATGATCCAAACTCACATATTTTCTGCTTTCCAATCCTTCTACCATGTATTTCATTTTATAGGAACCCCCCCCCCCCCCTCTGGCTCTGTGGCTCTGTAGAAATCTCCAAACTTCCAACCTCTTAATGGTGTACACAGCACTGCCAATTTTCAAGCATCCATTCTCTCTGCTACAGGTAGCCCAGTGAGGCAAGGAACAAATTAAGTGGTCATCAAGTGAACAGCTAGACTTGTTTACTCATCACTCAGATGAGAGAGATGGAAAGGAAATAAGATGAGTGTGAAGAAGACTGACAGAAAAAGGAAAACAGTAAGATAGCTGTCTAGGGAGATGAGGATAAATGCATTTCCCTGTGAATGTTTTATTTTTTTTAAATATACTGCTTTCTCCTCATTTTTCACATTGCATTTTCTCTCTTGTGTATACACTTTGACTCCTTGCCCATGCTGAACTAATGATAAAGAGAAAATTTTCTCATTTCTTGCTGAGTCCAAGCTGTCCAACCAGGTCACTGAATGTTTGCCCCATCTGTTGCTTGGTCTTTTGAATGCCACCTGCTTGGTTTACACTTAAGATCAAAACTCTTTAAAATACCTCCCTCCTCCTGGGCCTTTTCAATGCCTTTCCTACACAAGCACACAGCAAAAGAGGAAACACACACCCCTTGGTTACACCTTTTCCTAAAAGCAGCAGGACCACCCCCAATCTGTATTGTTGCTGATGATGTGTAAATTTCAGTTTTCAGTTGCTGTGCTGGCAGCTGGGAAGGAGAATAGAATCTCATTTTGACTTGTAAAACAGAACTGATTGTTGAAATGACTGCTAGGGGAATAAACATGGGAGAGGGACTTGTCATTTTAATGGTGATTCATGTTTCTGGCCATTACTGCGCACACATTACACCCCTGGAGACCTGGACACCAGTGGATTTCGCATCATTGTTCCTCCATTTCCACACCATAAGTGCTGTTGCCCAGCCTTCCTTATTGAAAGAACATTCAACAGTTTAAGTGTAATTCAGGAAATAAAAGAACAATGATTTATGGATCATAGGACTCTTAAGTGCAGAAAGTTGCAATTATTGGCTGTGTGTTTACTAAGGAGCATAGGAGAAGTAGGTATTAATGATATTTTCTAACGAAGGATGAATCAATTGCAATGAATATTCAAAATGGCAATGAGAAGAGTGCTTCCCCCCAAAGGGAAAAATGTGATGGTTTATGGTTTAAAATTTGGCAGGTAACTGTTGTCTGGGGAACAGAGCTTTGCAAATTCACTGTTAAACATGCTGTTCTTACAATAGAAAGTAAAAAACTACTTATTTGCACCATGGATAAAGTCCAGCCCTCCAGGTACTATTATATTACTGAAGGGCTGCACTTTGGTCAGCCCTGCTTGAAACCATGAATTTGCAGAAGGCACAGGTGTTGGAGCTAAAATCCAAGCAGGTACATCAATGATCGAGGAACACAGTTGTAAGCAACAGGGATTTTCTGGCCATCCAATATTCCTTACATTTGATTCTCAGTAATCCTTATAATTGGATAAGTTAGCCAGGGCTAACAGTAGTAGTAATCCTTCAACATCTGAAGTGGCATAATTACTCCTTCCTGGTCTAGACCCTGCAATGTATTGCAAACAAAAGGGAACTAAGGACTCTTTCACACAGTCATATAATCCAGAATATAAAAGCAGAAAATTCACAATATCTGCTTTGAACTGGGTTATCTGAGTCCACACTGCCATATATACCAGTTCAAAGCAGAAAATGTGATATTTTATTCAGCTGTATGGAAGGACCTAAGGTGAACCTAGCACTTTTCCATTAACAGTTGGCCCTAGTTATCCATAGGAGACTGGTTCCAGCACACACACTCCATTTGCTCTTGTCCTCACCCAGCAAAGGGCTGCAATTGGAAGAGACAGCAAGGGGGCTCCCCAGGCTCTGGCTTCAGTTCTAGGCAACCCTCTCTCTTATTCTTTTCGTTTCTTCCACCCTCTCACTTCCACCCCACCCCACCCCACCTCAGTGAGGTCAGAACAGCTTCTGACGTGGTCCATTTGTAAGATCACCCCCCCCCCCCCCCCAATATTTTTGATCTGTCATTGATTGCATCCATTGGTACAGAATCTGTGGATGTGAAGGACTGTTCAATTCTTATCAGTTGAATGTTTCCAGGAAGACACATGTAAAACATTCCCCTATTGGAATGAATTTTATGACTCTTTCATGCAGAATCTTGTATGCAGAAACAGGACTCTGGACTGTATCTTTATTTCAGACCCAAATGGCAGAGATTGTTTGTATGGAATGTCTAACTGTTGAGGGCAATTTTTCCTTAAGACTGTATTTGTCCCCTCCTCCTTCTCTGAACTTAAGCATATATTCTGCCTGCCATTGCATCCTGCTTTTCTTCATTTTCATTGAGTCATCTCTTGTCACATCCAGCCTTTGGCAGAACCCCCGACTTTTCAAAAATGCAATCTTTTGGAACCATAATGAATGGTGAAAATAAAATAAGTTAATACAATTGTGCATAATGCATGTGTCTGAAGGCTTACAGTTTTCTTCTTTATGCACACAGTGTTACCCTTGTACCTGAAGGACCAGTACCCATGCTTTCTCCTATCTGTGTATCTGACAGAATATGTCTTCTTTAACAATTTTCTGTCCTCCAGAAGATTCTATGGTATACTTCTGGTGGAAGCTATAATAGAGTGGTCCTGAGGAATCTAGGAAATTTCCAGAGAGGATATATCTTTGGGAATTTTCTAGGTCCTCCAAGGTGACTTTATGGTAACTTCCATCAGAAAGCATTCATTTCAATATAATTCATTATTATTTATTCTTATTCATGATTTCCTGTTTCCATAATAACTTTGGAAATGTAGCACCCAGTGATACAAAGGTCATGTTGTCATAAATTGGTTTTACAACAGTGGTTCCCAACCTATGGTTCGTGGACCACCAGTGGTCCACAAGAACGAAAATATGGTCTGCAGCCTCACCATTACTACACTATTGCCTCAAAACCACGTGACAATGAGAGTGACTGGTCTCGCGAAACCCTCTTATAGAATATAGTCAACAGGGATGTCGGGAGGGAAGAGGTTGACTACCCATGAAAGATTACTACTACCACATCAGCTCTAGATTATTACATATGGTTTTCTGTGGGTGAGGAGATGGCAACTACTGAATGACATGTGTTCTGTATCAGAAACAAGAGCTGATGTGGTCTATCCAATGCAATTT
Organism: Anolis sagrei; assembly: GCF_037176765.1. Lineage (NCBI taxonomy): Eukaryota > Metazoa > Chordata > Lepidosauria > Squamata > Anolidae > Anolis > Anolis sagrei. The sequence goes on from NC_090025.1 coordinate 165,596,739, forward strand.
TATGAACCACACCAAATCTAGATCTGACCAAAAACAGATTTATAAGCCTTTTGGTACTAATGTTGGAGAGTGGTCCCTGGTCAAATAGGTCCCTGTTCAAGTGGTCTCTGGTTAAAAAAAAAAGGTTGGGAACCACTGTTTTACAAGGATTCTAGATCTTTTGGGAAATAGCATGTGAAAAATTCACTTATAGCTATAAAATCTCTCATTTGCTTACCCAGTTGTTTGATTGAAATGTAATTCTGGGATTGGGGAGATTCTGAAAAATGCCTCCCTTTTAACATTCCACAGTGCTTGTTTGAGGACCTACTGCATAGATCAGGGATGGGAAACCTCTGACTCTTTAATACATTTTGGTCTCAAACTGCAACCACACACATTTGGCATGGTCAGTGACAAGGAATTCTACAAATTGTAGACTAAACATCTGCTTAGCCAACAATTCTCAACCCCTGACACAGGTAGAAATGGCACACAGTTTAATCCAGAACTCAGACAGCTATTATTCTAACTTTGCAATGCATGTAGCTGCAGAAAGGTTGAGCTTGTTTCTGGCTTTATATGTTTGAAGGGCTGTCAGAGAATGGTTGTTGGTTTGAAGACACCCATCTGCCTCTGCTTTAAAGGATCTGTGGTCTGCTTTGAAGGATTATTGTTGTTGTTTGATTTCATGTCATTTTTTATTTAAGTGACCCTATCATGGATGAAAAGTTAGAGGGGCTTCATGGGTTACGTGGTAAAGTGGGTTTTGAACCCTGGTTCCTCATAATTCTGCTCCTATGCTCAAACCACCACACTGTGCAGTTTGCCTTCTTTAAAGATAAAAAAGTATATTAAGACCGGTGACTAGGAACAGAAGGAACTTTGAAAGCTATTTGAGTGAGTGATGAAAAATGGCTTTCCCAAGTGTCAAGAAACTCTGACAAAGAGCATGTGTTTGTGGGCCAGATTTGGCCGGTAGCCTGCTGGTTCCTCATGCAACATATCAGTTCTGAAGTGATAGTAGTCTTGTGAGATCTCAGGTTCAAAGCCATTTTCTTAGGTCCTCGGGAAAAGTTTAAGCATATGGCTCAAATTTTCCTCATTGCTTTGACATGCAGCCCACAATTGTAGCACTATAGAATCATAGAATCATAGTTGGAAGAGACCTCATGGGCCATCAAGTCCAACCCTCTGCCAAAAAGAAGGAAAATCGCATTCAAAACACCCCTGACAGATGGCCATCCAGTCTCTGTTTAAAAGCCTCCAAAGAAGGAGTCTCCACCATACTCTGGGGCAGAGAGTTCCACTGCTGAACAGCTCTCACTGTCAGGAAGTTCTTCCTCGTGTACAGGTGGAATGTCCTTTCTTGTAGTTTGAAGCCATTGTTCCACGTCCTAGTCTCCAGGGCAGAAGAAAACAAGCTTGCTTCCTCCTCCCCATGACTCACATATTTATACATGGCTATCATGTATCCTCTTAGCTTTCTCTTTTACAGACTAAACATGTCCAGACCTTTAAGCTGCTCCTCACAGGGCTTGTTCTCCAGACCTTTGATCATTTTAATCACCCTCCTCTGGACACATTCCAGCTTGTCAACATCTCCCTTCAATTGTGGTGCCCAGAATTGGACACAGTATTCCAGATGTGTTCTAACCAAGACAGAATAGAGGGGTAGCATGACCTCCCTGGATCTAGACACTATACTCCTATTAATGCAGGCCAAAATCCCGTTGGCTTATTTTTTTGCCACCGCATCACATTGTTGGCTCATGTTTAACTTGTTGTTCACAAGGACTCCAAGATTTTTTCACACGTACTGCTCTTGACCCATGCGTCCCCTATTCTGTATCTGTGATTTCTCCTTAATTGTTCTGGCTGCTTCCTTAGGGATATTGAGTTTGTTTAATAATCCTAAATGCCCCTCTTCAAACTGTAAATTCCAGACTCCCTTAAATAAATATATAAATAAACCTTATTTATATCCCACCCATCTCCCCAAAGAGACTTGGGGCAGCTTAGGCTGAAGTTGTGGCAGTTAAATTCAAAACATAGTGCTATAACTGTGTAGTGTGAAAGGACCCATATGGTGGTTTTAAAAAACTTTTAGAATTGGGATGGCATACTCTGTACATTGTAGTTGATGATAAATATATCATGCACATGGAAATAACACAATCCTTGTAACATTACTCACATAATATCACGAGAACCCACCTCTTTTACGTCACAAATGTTTTTGGCACTCAGGTTTTGGTTTGGAAATCCCATGATTTGGGGTGGCCCTGACCCAGGAACACTAGGTGTGAGTCATGTCTGTCTTGCGAATAACATTTGGCTGAAATAAATAAAATAAGATCAGCCTTTCCTGATGCTTTTTATGTCTAACCCTTGAGTACATTCAGAGAGTTTTCATTTTCTCCCTAACCTCACAGACACTTAACGTCCATCTCCATTTCCTTCCATTTATTGCTGCATTACAAATGGTTTTAAGCTGCCATTTCCATTTCAGGTTCTTGTTTGTATTCTTCGAGAAATAGCAGCCTGCTATAAATTAATAACTTGGCATAGATGACCTCAAGAACTAGGCTGAAGTCATTGTCAGCGTACTAACAGCATGACTGCAAGAATGAAGAAGCTATAGCAACTATTCTCACAGCTCTAAAAACAACCTACTAGCTACAGACTTTACAACATAGGACATCACAGCTTTTGAGCACCTTCTCTCAATCTGATAAATGCCTAGGTGTGGGCTAGAAGTCCTGTTATTCCCAGACAGCACATCACTTCTGTCCATCAGGTTAGAATAGGCTGCTTTAGAGTTCCCAACCAAGGAGGGCTGGTCTGGCACCATCACTACTGTCATCAGTATGGGAAACCGTTTCACACTTTGAGGAGCTTCCTTGCCTAGATTAAAATTTGAAGAGGATTCACTACCCATTGACTGGGAGCCAGCAACTGCCAGTGTTGGGTGGGATTTTTATTAGGACAGTGCTGTATTTTAAAAATCAGGATGATATACTTTGTGGCTCAGTACCACTACTAAGTCCTAGATGGGTGAAGGTTGCTTTAGATTTATTCTCGAAGGCTTTCATGGCCGGAATCACTGGGTTGTTGTAGGTTTTTCGGGCTATACGACCATGGTCTAGAGGCATTCTCTCCTGACGTTTCGCTTGCATCTATGGCAAGCATCCTCAGAGGAAGTGAGATCTGTTGGAACTAGGAAAAGGGGTCATTCCACAGATATATAAACCCCTTTTCCTAGTTCCAACAGACCTCACTACCTCTGAGGATGCTTGCCATAGATGCAGGTGAAACGTCAGGAGAAAATGCCTCTAGACCAGTGGTTCTCAACCTGGGGTCCCCAGGTGTTTTTGGCCTTCAACTCCCAGAAATCCTAACAGTTGGTGAACTGGCTGGGATTTCTGGAAGTTGTAGGCCAAAAACATCTGGGGACCCCAGGTTGAGAACCACTGCTCTAGACCATGGCCATATAGCCCGAAAAAAACCTACAACAACCCGTTGCTTTAGATTTTTCAGGACCAATGTACATTATTTTAGTTTTTTAGGACTAATGCACATTTCATGAAAAATAAAATTCAGGTTGTGTCTTCCAGAACTCCCCATTTGGCATACTAATTGGAAGATTCTGGGAATTGTAATTCAAAACAGTTATATTTCAAAGCTGGTGACATGGGAGCCCATCCTTTATTTTCCCATTATGTCATCTTGGGATGTATGATATAAAACATATGGAGGTGGGGTGGAGAGAATGTGTTATATGGTGCCTTCCTGTGTAAATGTCATCCTTGTGCTGGATCAGAAGGAATGACCCATGTTGTTTTTTCACCTCACATTTCCAGACCACCTTAGGAAGAATCCAAATGAAAGTGGCTCTTACAATGACATATTCACTGGCCACCAAAAGTTTTCATAACCCTCCATAATAGGTGAACTGAAACTCTCCAAATCATTCATCATTGGCTAAGGTTGCTGATGGAAAGTATAGTCAAACAACATGTGGAAGAACCGAGTTGTCTAGCCTGCAATACACCAATATCTGTTCTCCTGATTTGTTTTTATTTAAATGCATACCTTGTGTCTTGTAGCTTTTAGAAATGCATCGTAATTAATGTCAAAGACAAATATCCCAGAATACACTATTATTTTCCTTTGAACCTTGTGAACCTTGTGGGTATATATTCTTCTTGTAAATAAATCTGTTCTTCCATTTGTGCTGGATTAGAACTCTGATCATCAACCAGAATCTCAATGGCCTTTTGCAGTCCAGCACACTTGGAAAGAGCCAATTGAAGAGAGGTATAGACTTTTAATTTCCAAAATATTTTTGAAATTTGATTGAAGTTTGCACAGGACTACAGTGCCCTCTCTCCTTCTTCAAACAATGGATTAGTGAGCTGGTCAGCTTGCTCTGCATAACAAAGTCTCCGGTTCTATTTCTGTTGTTGTTTGCCTTCAAATGGTTTCTGACTCATGATGACTATAAGGCAAATGTATAATGGAGTTTTCTTGGCAAGATTAGTTCAATGGCTGTTCTCTGAAGTTGAGAGTGTGTGAGTTGCCTAAGGTCACCCAGTGGGTTTCCATGGTCAAGCAGGGATTCAAACTTTGGTCTTCAGAGTCCTAGTTCAGCGCCCAAGCCACTAGACCACACTGGTTCTCCCATTCAATGGAAAGTTAATGGCTCTTGCTGGCTTATACCCCTTTCCCTCATTAAACACATACTCGATAAATTTTCCCCATATTTTCCAAAAGTCTGTTTGTTTACATATTCCCCTTTTAATTTTAATATTGCAAGTTAGCTTATCATTAATCGCTATATTCCAAATTTCCCTATACCATTCTTCTAATTGAATTTCTTTTTTTTTCCTTCCAGTTTTTTGCTATTAACAATTTAGCTGCTGTTATCAAATTAGAAACCAATTCTTTCTCCTCTCGTACGGGAATTATATTGTCATATATAAGTAATAAAGCTAATGTTGGTGTGATCTCGGTCTCTATTTTTATTATTGCTCTTATTTCTTTGAATATGCTTTCCCAAAATTTTTGTATAATATAACATGACCACCAAATATGAAAATACGTCCCTATTTCCTGACAACCTCTCCAACACTGATTTGAATATTTTTTTTATCAATCTGATTTAATCTAATAAGGGTTAGATACCACCTCCATATCATTTTGTAGTAATTTTCTTTAATTCTGATAGACATATTTTTTTAGTATTCTCATATTCCATGTTTGCCCATTCTTGATTATTCATTCCCCCCCTCCAAAGTCTGTTTCCCATGCTTCCTTCAAATAATCTTGTTCCTGTTCATTCATTAATAACAGTTTATAGATATCACTTGCTGTGCCTTTTAATGTTATATTCTCTTCTTTAGTCTCCCTTTGAGTTATCATCTTTTCTATTTTTGTGTATTCCCTACCTCCATTATACTTTTTCCTTATATCACTTGACCATTTACCCAATTGTAAATACTTATACCAATCTAAGTCTCCTAATTCCTCTTTTATTCTTTCCATAAATTACCATTTTTGATCCCAGTCTTTTACTTTCATTAAACCTCTTCCATTAAGTTCTACTTCAAGTTCTTCAGGCCAAAAAGCCCTTAGAGACGAGGCCACATGAAACAGGAATTTCCAGGAGACTTGAGCTAGATTCCAAACAATGCCTGGTCTAAAGAAAATTATCTAAGAGCAGAATTGAAGTCCCAAAAACTGGTTCCTACTCCCCCCAGTTTTTGGCCTTAACTGCCCAATTCTTTCTGACCTGTGTAAACATTGGGCCTCTTGATGGTTCTGGCTGATTTCCAGACGGCAACTGGTCTTATTTATCTCCTCATTAGCAACAGCAGGTGTGAAACTATCTTGCAAACTCAAGCTTGGAGAAGGGAGTAAACTTTCTTCCCTAGCTGTGATGGGAACTTTCTCATGAGAACTTAGCCTTTCCCCTGACCCTTTTCGATCAGAGTCTGCAGTAACCTTATTGTCCAAAGTGTCTCCATTTTGCACTTCATCCTCAAACACAGGCTGAGTCCCAACAATCACTATATGACTAGTAAAAAATGATCCTAGTTTTATACTAATAAGATTCTTATTTTCTTCTGTCTACAAAAAGAGTAAATCCAATTCTGATGAAAGTGTAATTTTTTGATTTGTAATTTCTTCCATGTGATTGAAATCCTTCACTCAAAATCTTAGGACTACTAGAGAACACCATCACATGTGAAAGAAAGTACCCATAGCCTTACAATTTCTCCAGTGTTCAGCAGATATTTGCTCATTTATATAACAGAGTTTTAGAAGAGTACTGCATCATAGATAAATCATTTTAAAACATTGTTCATGTGTTTTAGCTGAAATTGATTTTAACGGAGAGACTTTCCATAATGAGGACCATAAATTATATTTTATTATCAACTCTAGATCTTTTTCCTAGACCAATTTTGAACCCATTACATTAGCGTAAGTATTGTCAGTCAAGGACATAATAGATTTTTGATGCTAATGCAGCAACTCCAGAATTGTTTTGAAATACCAGTGACTCAAATTTAGTTAATTAATGATACATTATAAACTTTATTTCAGGATGGCATATAAAAGGTAAAGCCTGGTGAATTTCAAAACATGAATCAAAGATAGTACCCTCTTGCTTTATCTTTTCTGACTGGCCCAAGATTAATCTTGCAAATGATACAGGGTTTCGGTTTTCTGGTTTTTAAATTGAGAACATTTGTTTCTACCTCAAATAGAGTCTAACATCAGTCTAACAACTTTTCCTGTGCAACTCAGTGGTCATACTCTGCTCAAAGATAACCATAGGATTGCATTACAGGACCTAGAGATTCCAAGAAAGGTGCTCTCTCTTTAGAAATCATGAATTTTACCAGAATGATTTGAGGGAGTTGACCATAGGATCACAAGTGGAGGACCAAGAGATTCCTAGAGAACCTTTTAGATCAAATACATGAATAATAAACTCCTCAAAAGTCATCACTGCAAACGTGGAGGATTGACAATACATTTTTTCAAAAATAATTTTGTGTAAAAATATTTTTAATCTACGATGAGTTAGGTAGGTATGAGGTTTGTTGAAATAATATTTTGTGAGATTGAATTTTTTGCAAGGGGGTTGGGGCCACATATTCTCCATAGATCACACAATTGCCATCCCTGTGTAGAGCAGGCAGTCCTGGGAATTAGTTTCTTGAATGGTGGATTAAGAGAATGTGCTTCCATGTCTAGATAAAGAAGGGAAATGAATAACACTGTGTTGATGAATAGAAGAGAGTTTCAGAAGTGGGAGAACAGAGGAGGGGTGTGAATCACCAATTTGGAAACTACTGAGTGAACAGGATAGCATAAAGCCCAAAGCTGATGACATTATGGAATTAACGAAGTGTGTGTAATAGGGAAGGGAAAATCTGTCAGTTTCAGTTTTGCTTGCATTCATATAGATTACATTTCAACTTCTTTCCATCCTAAATATGAAAAATCCTGAGAAAGTCTTAAAAATTATCTGAAACAACATTCCTATCCATTTGCATTGGCCAAATTCTATAGGAGCAGCTCAAAAAAGGTGGTGGTGACAACTCTCATCCAGCTGATACTTCCTGATGCATCTATGGGAATTCAATATTTCCCCCATCATGAGCAATATGGTAATTTATGGGTTGATGTTATGTGACATCAACTCAGCTCCAAACTATGGAGGTTTTTTTTTTATCCAAGATTGATTCAGAAGAAGTTTCCCCTTGCCTTCCTTGAAGTCTACGAGAAAGTGAATTAGACAAGGTAACTCACTAGGTTTCTATGACTGAGCAGGATTCAAACCCTGGACAGAGATGAATTTATGTATGTAAAGAACCATGGGTCACTGGTTCAAAGCAGTTTACTTAATCAGTTTTTACTTGTTCATCGTCTCAGGTCTTGTGGGCTGGGAAGAGATACAAATATACTTTAAATAGATAAACAAATAGATAAACAAAAACGCTCATACTATTATGCCATGCTGGCTTTCTAGTTTGTTGTTTTTATCGTGTGCTTTCAAGTAATTTCAGACTCATGGTGACCCTAAGGCAAATCTGTCATGGGGTTTATCTGAAAATGAATGACTCTCTCAAGGTCACCCAGTAGGTTTCCATGGCTAACCAGAGGACTGAAACCTGGTTTCCAGAGTCATTGTCAAATGCTTAAACCACTATACCACGTAAAACCTTAAATAATAAATTTCAGCCTTTAGGTTTGACTCTAAACCCTTTGCTTACTGTGTTCTGTCACCAGGCAAAATCTCTTCTTGTTTGTTGGATCAATGATACTAACATTAAGTACTACTACCCAGAAGGCTTGTTCTCTACAGTCTGTTTTTGTGTTTCGCCTCTGTGGGGGAGCTTTGCTGGATACTTGTGAAAATCTAACTGTTCTTAAATACTATTTGATTTTTTTTACTGGAGGGAGATTAATTGTTTACCCTTTTCTGTCTTGAATGGCTAATTTACTGTGAACAACTTAGTCCTTGTAGCAATGGTTCTATTGCATATTTGGCTTGTACATGTTTTGTCATCTTTCTAAAGATGGCTGAATTAAACTGGCAACACCTATTCTTTTAATATTTCAAGGTACAATGGAACTTCAACAAGAGCATCCCAACTTAAAATGTTTTGAGTTAAGAGCCATTGCATGGTCCCGGTTTTGCTTTGACATACAACCTGTTTTAAGTTAAGAGCTAGTGTGAGAGGGAATGTTAGCAAGAGAGTACAGGGCTTCGGGGCTTCAAGGGAGCAGCCTCCATGCCTCATGCCTCCATGTCTCATGCTCTTGTCTGCTTTGGGAGATAGCTGTCTGTTTTGCTCTTGTCTGTTTTGAGGAACTTTGGGCTAGTTGATTTTGTGTGTGTTTTAATTCCTAATATATATAGCTTCAGGAAGAGAGAAAAGGAGGGAGAGCAAGAGAAGGAGGGTGGCTAGCATGAGTACAGTATGAAGAAAATTCTGCTTCTGTCTCCTTGCTTTGTGCTTCCTTTCCACAACACTGTGCTTCTACCATTGTGCCACTACTTTGTGCTTCTACCATTTTAAAGTTGATCTTTCTTGTGTTATTGTTCCATGTCAGTATGCAGGTTTTGCCTTGCTGTTACAGTAGCCAACACACATTTTGTTGCTTCAAATGTGCTTCCACAACTTTGTGTTTCTACTAGTTTAAAGTTGATATATCTTTTATTGTTCCATGTGAATGTGCATTTATATATGATTTGTTATTTATAATGCATATTTTCTTATTTAAAAAAGTAACAAAAAGAGGGGGGTTCAGGGCCCCAGAAAAGATTAATTGCATTTCAATGCATTTCGGTGGGAAAATTCACTTTGAGATAAAAGCAATTTGAGTTAAGAGCTCAGTCACAGAATTACTCAAACTCTTAACTCAAAGTATCACTGTATTGGGTCTTTTGAATGATGTGGCATGTTCACAGTGGCAAATATGGACAAAATGACAACAGTACTTAAAGGGGAGGGATTTCTTTTTTTTTAATGTAGAGCCAAAGAAGGAATTTTTCCTCACTTAAATTCATTTCCTCATGTTTTTGCTTTTATATACAGTAATTCCTACCCAGCATAATCAATTTGACCATGTCGTATATTTCCTTTTAGATATGTCGTAGTTCAAATCTATGTTTTCTACCCTATTTTAATGTAACTTGTATGTTGCACATTTTTGAAAAAAATCCTTGTTTGGTTGTATTTGAAAGAGAGTCTATGACTGCATCATGAAGGTTGATTGAGTCATCATTAATGTGATTGACTCCAGAGAGATTGAAACCAGACATGAAAGAATTATACTCTGAAAGTCATAGGACTAAATGGACAAATTTGCCAATTTCACTTTCTCCCCCATTTCAGTTGTTTTAATCTGAAATACCCTCCGTCACAAATCTGAAAAAATGTGAAAAGCTTAGTAAATATTGGTTTTAAATGATTGGAAAATTCTCATTCATCTTTAGTGTGTAATAAGAGAGAGAGAAAAGGAGTACTTGAAAGAACAAAGGGGAAATAGAAATATAGTATCATGGAGGCATGAGAATGCTTCTGGCAGATCCACAGGATGGACTTGTCATGGGATGATGCTCTTCATAGTGTAAAGGTCTTTCTCCCGCATCTAAAATAATTGAATAATGGAGTTGCGAGATACCACAAGGATAATCCAATCCAACCCCATCCTACCATGCGGGAACACAAAATTAAAACACTCCAAACAGATGGCTGCCCAGCCTCTGTTTTTTAAACTTCAAAGAAGGAGACTCCATCTTACTCTGAGGTAGTGGATTCCACTGTAGAATTATCAGGAAGTTTTTACCAATGTTTATCAGCCCACAGTGAAGGACTTGCTAAGCCAGTGCTTGAATGGCTCATAATGGAAGCATGCCAGCAGGAACATTTGCTCAGTGTTGTGTTAGTGGGTACTACTATCGGGGTTACATTGGCATCATGGTTAGATGTGCTGATCTGAATGAAAAGATGTAATACATGGGGAAAATGTACAGCTGTGGATGAAAAATATTTTTAAATGTTTGAAAAATGCTCAAAAATGTGTTGGAAAGTACTCATGAGAAGAATCCTGGAATGATGAGAAGTTTCAGTTTTAGACTTATTCTTTGAAAAAATATGCACAGGCAGTGTGGGGTTGCACAGAAAACAGCATTTTCTTCATAGATCACATTTTTCAGTTTTTTGTGCAGGTCCAGATTCCAGCCGCAGTATTTTCCATGTAGGAAATAACATTTTTTGCAGTTTTCCAGAATTTCCAATAGTATTTTTACAGTGGGAATTAAAAATAGCTCAAAATACTTGCAGCTAACTTTGAGAATGAAAGTAGTGAATAGTTAAATCCTAAGATATTGAAGGAATGATGGAAGAAGGGCTACAATAGTAAATACTTCAATTTCTTCAGAATATCTGGCATTACAAAAATTGAAGGGATGAAATGCTATTTTGTGGCAATGTTTCTATTTGCCAACCAGATTAAAAAAAAATCAATATTCATTACACAGTTTGACTTTATTCATCCATAACTTGATAGACTTTCTTTTTTTGGACTCCCAGAATTCTGTAGCGAGCATAGCCAGAGTTTTAGCTCATAGGGCCAAACCAAGGAATCAGATTATGTGATGAGATGACCCATTAGAGATTATTCATATGCATTTGGGGTTTACCTTCATCCGTTTTGTGTCCCGGCTTTCAGTGGGGGCCCCCTATCTGTTTTGTCTGAGCCCCCCGAAATCGAGAGGTCAGATTTCAGTTTTTTGTTTTCTGGGCCGAAAGATCTGTTTTCTTTTGGCTCATTATTGGGTGGGGGGCTTCACCATAAGCCCAAAGTGGCCGGTCCTATGGATGCAGGCTTTGGGCCTATGCACCTGGGCCTGGCAGGGCCTGCAGCTGAGCACCGAGTAAGGAGTGCTTGGCTGCAGGCCTTGCCAGGCCCGGCACCTAGGCCCAAATCATTGGGGTGCCTGCAGCCGAGAACTGAGTAAGGAGCACTCCTTACGCGGTGTTTGGCTGAAGGCACTGCCAGGCCTGGGTGTGTAGGCCCAAAGCCTGCACCTGTAGGCTCAAAGTGCTGGGGTACTACAGTTGAGCACTGAGTAAGGAGCACTCCTTACTCAGTGTTTGTCTGAAGGCCCTGCCAGGCCTGGGTGGGTAGGTCCAAAGTCTGCACCTGTAGGCCCAAAGTGCCGGGGTGCCTACAGCTGAGCGCTGAGTAAGGAGCACTCCTTACTCGGTGTTTGGCTGAAGGCCCTGCCAGGCCTGGGTGTGTAGGCCCAAAGTGCCAGGGTGCCTGCAGCTCAGCACTGAACAAGCAATGCTCCTTACTCGGCACTCTTTTGCAGGCCCTGCTAGGCCCCTGTGCTTTGGGCCTACATGCACTGCAATTGATCTAGAAAGCAAGCTTGGTGCCAGTATTTTCTCCTGCCTGCCTTTCCTTTCAAGTCCATTTTCATTCCAGGAGGGGCCTCCCTGTTTCATGCCATCCAAATGGACAGAACAAAATGGAAACACGGATCAAACGGATGAGACAAATTTAAGGCCCATGACTATTGACCCTCTTGCTTCATATAAGAGTTATCTCTGGGTTTTCTTCTTGAACTTTTTGTGATGTTGTGCAGGTTATACTTCTATGTCCTGCATAGAAATTTTACTTCATGTTGGTAATATGTTGGCCTGGTTCGTAATCATCAACTCTGACACCCCTCTCTTACTTTCAGTCTTCTCTGTGCAACTAAATCTGATTGGCTACTGTACAATATTGTAAGATCATCTTATTCACCATGATCCCTGGTTGCCTGGGATCATTTGTAGAGTTAATTCAGAAAGTGCTAATACATATGAGGAAGGGCAGTAAAATAACAATAGAGAGGAGAAACAATGGCAATGAACAAAATAGGAAAAGGGAGGAAATGTGAATAATCTGACATCTGAACATGAGAAAGAACTTCCTGACTGTGAGAGCCGTTCAGCAGTGGAACTCTCTGCCCCAGAGTGTGGTGGAGGCTCCTTCTTTGGAAGCTTTTAAACAGAGGCTGGATGGCCATCTATCAGGGGTGATTTGAATGCAACATCCCTGCTTCTTGGCAGGGGGTTGGACTGGATGACCCATGAGGTCTCTTCCAACTCTTTGATTCTATGATTCTATGACACCCACTAACTCAAGAATGCAAATGTAAAAGACTTGGCTAGATCTCCCATTGAGACTACTTGCTAACTGCTCTTCCTATGAAATCCCCAACTATTGATTTCTACTGAAGATATGACGTGCCTGGCTCAAGCTTCAGGATCTCAGACAGTGTTATACATAATGCATGTTTTGTAGATTTTAATGATTTCCATCCATTGTGTAGGAAGGAACCATAGCTCAACACTGCAAGACATGCTTTGAATATATAAGGCCCTGGATTAAATCTCTAGCATGTGTTTAAAACAACATAAGCTACTGTAAGGATCTCTACTTGATATTGTGAAGAGCTGCCACCTATTAAAGTACACAGTTTTGGGCTGGATGGATCTAAATTAGGAACATTCATTTTAAAAATGGAAATTGCTTTAAAGAATTTACTATTCCTACCATTTGTAGTTGATATCTTCCATAACTGTGTGAATCATTATGTTATGCTGTATTGTTAATTTCCAAAGTACGTAATAACTTTGCACACCAGAGCTCTTGTCCATGCAAAACTTTCTGGAGTTGCAAACCAGAACCTACACTGCAAAATTTTTCCTGTGCTTAAAATATCTTCTCGTCTCTAATCACTGATCTGAGATAAGGGGAAGAAGAAAATAAGGAGCCAAACTTCACTATTCATTATGCCAAAAATTTAATGAGTGCGGCCCTTCTTATGTTAAAAGCGAAATGTAAAGTCATTTCCTCTCTTGCTTGGAATAAGCCGCCCACACTTTTAATACTTCTAAGTCTTCAGACGTACCAACGCTCTGTCTTGTTCTAAGGCAGAAACATACGGTATGACAGCAGATAGTGCAAAGAATTCAGCATTGAAAGTTTTCGGACCTATAGCTTCTCTTGCAGTGAGTCAAAGCAACTAATTACAGATAATGAGTTACTTGTAATTCTTATAAAAAGGCAGCAACCACATTGTATCAGAATTACAACTTAACAAGAGGAATATACTCTTGTACTGCATGTGAATTAGCTACCATTATTTTGAAAGTAATTTTTATAGTTCTAGGTGTATGCCCTCACAAGACGGTGGGTGGAGACTATTACCTAGTTCAAGTGTGACTCACATTGTGGCCCATGCATCTTCCTTCTGCTTTCTTGTGGTTGTTGAAATGACAACAAGGAGGGTAGGAGAATTGTGTGTTTTATACCAAACATCAGTGGCTTGTAGCATATTGTTAACTATTTTAGAAACTTTAAGAAAACAGGCTAAGAGTTACTTTCAAAAAATCAATGATAACTGGCTCATTTTGGGAGTCTTGGAACTATAACAATAATTACAGCTAATTACTTAAAAATAAATATCCACGCTGTGCTACTAATATATTACCTGGCACCATACTATCAGACAACAGTCAGGAGATGAGAGATTAGTCTGAATGCTTAGTGAGTGTGTGAGTATATGTACAGACATAAAATGTCAATTGTTCAGCAATGAATTATGGAACCGGTCCTTTCCCAGAGGCACTTGGTTAAATAACTTCTGAGTATGACTTGTTCTAACTGAAGGACCAGATTCAAGGACTCCTCAGTAAAGCTCACTTATCTCTAAATGATCACAGTGGAAATTGTTCGGGTGAATAAGGAAGCATGTCTGGGAATTTCTGTTTGCATTGACTTGAGGCAAGAAGGGTGTCTGTACAGCTGTCTTTTTAGCTTACAAGTGGAGTTGTAATAGATGAAGAGCATGTTTGATGGAGAAAAAGCCGGGGAGAGATTGGGATGATCAGATGAGTATATTCATGGTAGAACCGTTTGATGGTTGGATGCTTAGTTTTTAATGAGCAGAGAACATGGTCCAAGGAGGGATACCAGGCATACCACTGGCTCTTTGGACATGAAAATGGATTTTCTCTCCAAGTTTCTGTCTCCTTTGCAAATCAAAGAGTTTTGGGCACCTGTGAGAACTGGTCATGTGGTGAATTGTGTTGAACCTAGTTGGTGAAGGAGAAAGAAGACTGAGTTTTGTAGCTGAGCATCAAGCAGCAGCTATGGGAGACTGCAGGATCATGCTGTCACTTTTTTTGGGGGGGGGGGGGGGGAGACTAATATGATCCCCATACCTGCAGGGCTGGTATCTGTAGTTTCACCTACCCTCATCTGACAAAATATGGCCTCTCTAGGTCCTCCAGATGGTTTTATGCCATGCCTCTGTAGGTATCTTTTCTAGGAATTTGCAAAGTCCTCCAGGACAACTCTATGGTAACTTCCAACAGAAGTTGTTATTTTTAACAGAATTCTCTGTTATCCACACTTTCCCATTTCCACAATAAGTTGAGGAACGTATCCCCCATGGGTAAGGGGGTTGCACTTTACTGTTTTACAGATAAGGACTGTTTATTTATGTTGTCTGTCTGCTCCCTTCTGTTCAACTAGTACATTTCGCACAGCACAACTAATCCTTCAAAAGCTTGCCCTGAGACCTCTTATCCCTCAGGGAAGTAGTAAGAACACAAAACAGGAGAAGGGCAGAGAGGTTTGATGGAACAAGAGATGGAGCAAGAAGTGAATACTTGCTGAGAAGAGTATTAAGTGGCTGATCTATTATTTTAACAAGTGAATGTCACTGGATCCCATGGTGTCAGGAACATTCAGTGGGATACAGACCCCAGCGAAAATGGCAGCTGTTAACTAAGTGATGCCTTTGTTTCTGTGGGACTGAGGTCAGGTATTGATGTCTCTCTGCTGGGTAAACAGTCTCATGTTTCCAAGTGGCAAATGGAGTTCAGTCTGGGACCCGGTTCACCTTGTCATTTTACACAAACGATCACAAAGTGCTCTCCTTCTCCAGCAGGGCTTGCTCAGAGACATTCGTTATCACCCCAGCTCCATTTGCGCTTATGTTAACTGCTGCGTTGACATTCCTGTTAGCAACCACCATTCTCTTGCATAATGAAAGAAAACAAGATTTTTTTTTAAAAAAAGGAAAAAGAATGGAAGATGCCTGCAAAGAGGGAGAGCACCCACAATGCTCTTCTAGCTGCAAAGGAATAACTGACAGGAAGGGTGCAAAAAAGAGAAAGAAGGGGAAAAGGAGTGAGAAAGGGAAGACAGAAAAAAACAGAGGGAGAGAGAATGCTAGTGAGTGAAATATTCTGAAGATGAAAAGAAATTACCATACGCCAGGATCCTGTTATTCAACCTAATTTTCAAAGGACTGCAGCTGTCGCACTGAGATAATCTGTTAATTATAACCGTCATTGTGTTTTGGCAATGGAAGAATTTGGAGGGGGGACAGGCTGTAAAGCAAGCTGAGGTGTGTTGGGGGAGGCAGGACTGTGTCAAAACGTGTGTCAGGTGCTAGTTTTCTGGTGGGTGGTGGGAGAGTGCCTGATGGGGAGTCCTTGAACATTGTACAAGCTCTCCACATCCAGGTATTGGTGAGGGAAAGGACAGGAAATACGGCATATCTGCAGCATTTGTTTAGATACAGAGAGAAAATTGAATAAATAGCACACATGTACCTGCTAGATGATGCATATCAACATATATGAATTCTTCTGATTAACATCCATGTACCACATTCTTTTGCATGTTTAGGAACAAGCCCTTTTGTGTACAGTAGGATTTCTGAGTTAAATTGGATCAGACTTACAAGGGTTAAGAAGATCATATATTTGTACTACTCAGAAACAAGATTGGACTAGCTATCCAAATATACTATAATGGGAATTTAGGTAAAAATACTGTTTCTTTGTCATATCATGATACAGATCTAAAAATCATACCTTTCATGAATCCACATAATCAGATTTTTGCCTAAAGTGAGGCAAAAATAGGTGGCTATCCAGAAGTTGTTATTTTTTATTACAATTTCTATCACACCTGACTGTTAAACATGTTGTTCAGAGTTGTTTGAAGTCCAAGGATGTTCCTAACACTGATATATGTGTTCTTCTCATATAATCTGTCTTTTGCACAATGTACAATATTTTCCACTCTATTTATGATGGCAATAATTTAACTTTCTTATGCATTCTCTTTATATTCTAAATCTTTTGCACCCTTTGCATATGCCCTACCAGAGCTGCTGCAGGCACAATGCCCATCATGCGCCATGAGAGCTTTCCAGATAGTTACAGGAGATTCAAGTAAGCAAGTCAAGCCATATCTTAGAAGGGACTGTAGAACAGCCTTTACTGTGATACTGCAGGGAGATTCTCAGGTTGCAGTCCAACGGCATCATGTTACCAAGCTCTGGCTTTCCCTGGTCTCCCATGTGTTGCAAAAAGAAAAGAAAAAAGATGCTGTCTAAATTGATTAATTGAGATGCAGTACCCATCTACTCTACCTGCAATGTCTCTCCTAACCTAACTCAGCCTATCTAAACTTTTAAAAATGGAATTCTATCTTACTCTTAGTGTTTGAACAATGGTAAGTAAATCATGACAAATGGTGGTCCATCAAAGCATGAGTGTTGATCTTACAATTTTGGAGCAAGAATTACATAGTTTTCTTTCAGTATTTGAACATCCTGAAGCATTTCAGTGTTTTAAAAGCCAGTATCCTCAGAGGAACCAAAATAGCATGTAAATGGAAGAATTCCTAAGTTGGACCCCAACTGTCCTTTTGGAGGCTGTAAATCCTTTTCCCAGGGAAGGGGAGGCTTCGGGGATGGTCAAAATGTTTTGCGAACTGCCTGCAGCCATGGGCCAAAATGTTCTCACCTCTGTATAAAACATAAAAAGGCATCTTTCAGGTTATGGGTGGCTTCAGTACACAAAATAGCAAATTTTAAATTTCTAGCTCCACTCTTTCTACAGAACTTTGCAAATAATCTTTTTGTACTACTTCCAGAATGCCCTGCTGGCTATTGTAGCCCAAGCAGTGAAGGAATACAGATCGAGCAAATTTTTCTTTCCTAATTAACATTTCCCCCCAATGCTGGATGGAGAATTCTGGCTCCCCAAAGTTAATTTTCCAAAGCCTGTTCTTTCCCCATAAGAGCACAGCCGCTCCACTGGTCAGATTTTATTAGCTACCCTGCACCCCTCACTTATGATCTCAGCACTTTGAGCAATTATCATGTGAGCTTATCACATGATGTTAAACTACTTCTGGGGTTAAAAAGTGGCAGAAATGTCCTGAAAGGAGAGAAATCTGAACACAGGCCCGCAATTGTGTTCAGAGCTCCTGCCTGCTATTGTGCTTTATTCCCAGGGTTCCAGCTGAAAAACAGGTGGGATGGGAACCATCAAAGTTCCCCATCCGGTTTCATTGCCCGTCCGTCAGTCTACTTTATCATATGGCCTTGGAGCAGGGCAGTTGTATCCCATAGAAAGTAGTGGGTTTAAGCTGGAGCACTGTTGTTTGTATCACATGGAGTTTGAGGCAGAGCAATGGTATCCCATAGAAAGAAGTGGTTTTGAACTGGTGTCAGTCTCCTTTAATGTAAGGAGCTTTGGGCAAGGCAAGGGATCTCTTGGCTTTTAGATATTCTAGTTTTCCCCGATTTGGTCGTGTCAGGAGCAACTTGAGAAACTGCAAGTTGCTTCTGGTGTGAGAGAATTGGCCATCTGCAAGGATGTTGCCCAGGGGACGCCCAGATGTTTTGATTTTCTATCATCCTTGTGGGAGGCTTCTCTCATGTCCCTGCAAGGAGAGCTGGAACTGATAGAGGGAGCTCATCTGCGTTCTCCCTGGATTCAAACCTCTAACTTGTCGGTCTTCAGTCCTGCCGGCACAAAGGTTTAACCCACTGGGCCATTGGGGGCTCCTTTTTCCCCTGATAAAAAAAGTAATACTGACTATGTGATGAATGTGAGATGAAAGTATTGCCAGCTCTTAGGTTTCCGCATGTGAGTGTGATGGGGAGGCAGAACTCAGAATGGGATCATTGATGATCTAGAGGGACAATTCTCTAGTCTAAAAGGATGGTCATTCACGCTTTCCCATCTCAATGTGATGAGATCAAAAGTCTAAGAAATCCTTTTCCCAGTCTTTTTTGCTTCTTTTTCATGGGGGCTGCTAGAGAGAACCGGGCCACTTGCTGATTTCTGAGTGCCCTGCTCCCTTCAGGGAGAGAATGACGCATAGTGATTTATTAGTGATAACTGTTTGGATGGATGCTGTAATCCCCTGCTGATCCCTCCATCCTGCCCCCCTCCCTTGCTTGGCCATACCACTCCCTGCTGTCAGCTGCTTCAAGCTCTCCAATGGGACCAGGGAAAGATGCAAATCCTCTTTAATCTTTAATAATGATATTAATATGCATGCTAAAATCTGGCTTTGTAAAACCAAAGGGTTTCTGTTTTTGCCCTGCCTGGGACAAGAAAGACACTTCTGAATCCCCATCCACTCTCTGCATTATCCCCCCGCCGAGCACTTGTATCAGCTACAAATGAGATTTTCCCTTCTAAAGCCTTCACCTCCATTTCATGGCATCTGATCGACCACAATGATCTCCTTTGGATTTCTCTCTTCCTTACCATCTAAAGAATTAGGGTTCTGATAATTGCACAGGCCTATTTACATGATTGTGTTTTTTGATGTGCAATTACTTTAGCTTTGAACAGTTTATGTTAGCAACGATTCTCTTCTAAGCTCATGTGCAAGATGGATATAGTTTGTTATACAGGCAAAGTATATTTGTGAGGAGAGGTGGAAAGTTACTTTTGAAGTCATCAATTATCACAACAAGGTTTTTCAGGAAAACTTCACAGTCCTCTTATCTGTCAAATGACTCTCATTGTCATTATGACTACTTCAGCATCAGAGCTGGGAAAAGTTAGTTATTTAGGCTATAACTCCCAGCTAGAATTCCCCATCCAGCACTCCAAGAAAGTAAATTTTCCAGCCAATATTCTGGGTAACTATTTCTCAGTGTTGGTTCTTGGGCTTTCCGTTGATGATCCATAACTAATGGCAAAGTATTGTTTGTTCTGAAATTAAAATGCCCCGAAATTAAAATGGCTATGTGGAAGGGCTCTAAGGAGTTGTAATCTCATGTTCATGTCCATCTTCCCAGTGTGGAGAATCAGTTGGACCCCAGTAATTCATCTGCAAAAGGAGCCCCCGATGGTGCAATGGGTTAAACTCTTGTGCCGGCAGGACTGAAGACCGACAGGTCAGAGGTTTGAATCTGGGGAGAGCGTGGATGCGCTCCCTCTGTCAGCTCTAGCTCACCATGTGGGGATATGAGAAGCGCCTCCCACAACGATGGTAAAACATCAAAATATCCGGGCATCCCCTAGGCAATGTCCTTGCAGACGGCCAATTCTCTCGCACCAGAAATGACTTGCAGTTTCTCAAGTTGCTCCTGACACACAAAAAAATCTGCAAAATATAAATATGAACAAACATCCCACTTCATTTCATCAAAGAGTTGTTGGTGAAATGACAAGCAGAAATATAAACAAAACTCTATGGAATGCACACGCACACACGAGAGATATGGTGCTTATACATTAGGCAAAATTGCTGCATTTTAATTAGGGTGAGTGTTCATTTCAGAATTAAAAATAATTCACCCCTAATTAGCTATCAGCAACTGGCGGCCCAAAGGAATCCCACAGCAAAGATGTTCTGACTCCACATCTTCTTGACCCGATTCAATTCTTTTTTTTTCTTTTTTTAATCTGTTTATTTAGAATATAGTGCTCTGAGAAGAGCTGAAAGGAAAGAGGTGTATTAGTGCATTAAGACAATACGAACGGACACAAAAACAGACAAACAAACAAACATACCACTAGATATGTTACGACAGTATGTCAATAACAACACTTACCAACACCAACAATGATTCCCCCAGTGAATTCTAAAATACTTCCAGGATTTGCTGGTCAGTTTCCGGGGAATAAACTTGACCCGATTCAATTCTTAAAGCAGTGAATTTCAGTTGTCTGAAAAGGTGTGGTGTATAGTCCTTCTCCCCTCCAAGATTTTTTAAAAAAGGGTTTTGCTACCAGTCCAAACATCAGAGGGATTAGAATGCTGCGTCCAGTGATGTCATTCAAATTCAGAGGTTGTAGGGGAAATTCTGAATTGCATTATAATGTTTGCATTATAGCATGCAAATTTCCTGATTTGAATCCTGTTTTATTTTTTATTTCATTTCTCCCCCCAAATTCATTTCTGCTCTGAAGATTATCCTTGCAGCAAGGTGACAGTGCCGTGAGAGGATTTCCTGAAGTGCCAGTCTCATGCTGTATGAATTCTAATGATATGAGTTTCCTCATAGTCATGTGTGCCAACGGGCCCTTCCAAATATTGTTGAACCGCAGCCACCCTGACCTCTTATTTGTGTCTATACTGGCTAAGACTCATCATCATCATCATCATCATCATCATCATCTTTAATTACTTATTAATCGCCCTCCATCCGAGATGCTCTAGGCAATTTACATAGCAGAAATTATACAGGATAAAACACATACATACAAATATTAATAAATTAACATGAGTCAAATGCTCTAGTAAAAAGCCAGGTCTTAAGTGCTAGAATAAAAGGCCCTAAGTCACACATGGCTCTCAAATAGGGAGGTAAGGAATTCCAATAATGACAGTTGCAATTTAGTTACATTTGAAGAGCTATTAACTAATAAGTATGCAGATCCAATGCATAAGGAGATCTTTTCACCAAACAAAGTAGCAGCATGCAAAATATTTGGACAAAGATTAGGAACTGTTATCAGCCAAGCCTCCTTTTGTTGTTGTTCATTCATTCAGTCATCTCCGACTCTTTGTGACCTCATGGACTAGCCCACGCCAGAGCTCCCTGTTGGCCGTCACCACCCCCAGCTCCTTCAAGGTCATTCCAGTCACTTCAAGGATGCCATCCATCCATTTTGCCCTTGGTTGGCCCCTCTTCCTTTTACCTTCCATCTTCCCCAGCATAATTGTCTTCTCTAGGCTTTGCTGTCTCCTCATTATGTGGCCAAAGTACTTCAACTTTGTCTCTAGTATCCTTCCCTCCAGTGAGCAGTCGGGCTTTATTTTCTGGAGGATGGACTGGTTGGATCTTCTCGCAGTCCAAGGCACTCTCAGCACTTTCCTCCAACACCACAGCTCAAAAGCATCTATCTTTCTTCGTTCAGCCTTCCCTAAGGTCCAACTCTCACATCCATAGGTTACTACAGGGAATACCATGGCTTTGACTATGCGGATCTTTGTTGCCAGTGTGACGTCCCTACTCTTTCTTTTTTTATTTTTTCAACACTAATAGGCAGATCTGGTTCCATAAAGTCAGTGGACTGTGGACTATAGTTATTGTAATTTGGTAAAGAGATGGTTTGTGGGGCTATTGGACTACCTGCTGCCAATACCCATTATTCATCACTGGGGCTATCTTCTAATTTGGAATTGGCTTCCATGGGAAGTGAATGCCAATTTTACAATCAGGATTGGAAAATCCAGAGTGATGATCCCTTTCTCTAGATACATGAATTTGAATCCTATTGTCAGCAGCAAACAGAGTAAGCTCATACAATCAGTGATAATTACTGATGTTTTGACACCACCCAACAGCAGATTAATGGGTATGCTCTAGCTGAGATTCACAGGTCATAATTTCCCTTGGGGTTTTTTTTTTTGTATTTTTTAATCTTATTTTCCTTTTTGGAATACTAAAGAAGGTCTCCTCTTTAGGGTTGTTGTTATGAATGGTTATGAATTTCAGTTCTGAAAAGCCTTAGGTGGCATGGCTGATGGCAAAGAATTGTTGCAGTAAGTTAACAATATCTGAAGGCCAAAGCTTGAGAACCATCATAATAAATGGCATGTGCGACTGATTTTGTTTAAAACAGTGTTTTGAAGATGGATGAGATGGCTTACAAAAGCTTATATATGTTCCTGGTGGAAAATACAGAATGGTGCCCACCAGCCTAACCAGAAGCCTAAGTACTTAAAATGCACCAGATCCTGGCTGATCTTGAAAACACATCAGGGTCACCCTTGGATAGTATTTAACGGGAAACAGTAGTCTATATTTCAGAAAAAGGAACTTGCAAACCAGCTCTGCATATTTTTTGCCCAAGAAAGCCCTATGCAAGTCATGGGGTCACCCTAAGTTGACAGGTGACTTGAAGACACATATACATAGTCAAACCAAAAACTTGTCAGCATGGGTCTAAATCATCTAGTTGAAATTTTACATATTCATGTAGTTAAGGGCTGTAAGTACTCAGATAATGTTCTTGCTTCCTTCTTTTGAGTGACCTGAACTCAGGTAGGTGAAATGTCAGGCATAATTATGGCAAAATGTTGCTAAAACCAAAAAGAACAGACACCAACTCTTATTTCCAAACATTCAATGTCTAATTCATCATTCCAGAGAAAACCCCTGGGAATGTGGTTACAATTCATTTCTGTAATCTTTGCTTTATTCAGCTTCAGAGAATTGGCTTAAGTGGTTAAGTTCAAATCTGTACACAAGTAGCCTATTTAAACTGTTTGCTAATACGTAAACAGTCCTGTTGTCCCAGTTATGTAAGTAAGTTGTATAATGGAGAATTCACATATGCAACCATTGACAGACCTGTTAGCAGAAATATACAGATTGAGGAAGAGCAGAATAGGATCATGGGAAGGGGGAGGCGCATCATGAAGTCTTGCTAACTCTCCAGCATGAGTATGTGTGATGCTCTTTTTGCAAGTTGCTGTCCTGGCCATTTTCCAATGTTGCTTCATTTTCCCCTTTCCACTCCTTGGAATTAGGGTTGACAGAGTAAAAACTGGAGAGCTATCCTGTACCTTTAGCTATTTTCACAGGTATTGCTCTTTACCTGGTTTCAAAATAAGCAAAACCTGCTGAAATTTCCTTTTTTAAACTAGTGTTGCTAGGTTTTCAAAGTAGCAATAAGAGACAGATGAGATTTATGACATACAGTGTTGACATTCAGGAAGCAACTATCAACAAGTTTGTGCTTTACCTAAGTACCAAATGGAAGTCTTGATTATAGCTAACTGAGCCATGTGTTCCTTGTAAAAGTAACATATTGTCCACATTCATAAATTATACGATGCACACATATCTGTCTTTTTGGAAGGTCCATATTCCAAAATACAGGAATTTTATTTTCTTCCACATTTCATTTAGTCTACATAAACAGAAAAACTTTCCAATCCTCAAATACGAGATATTCCTTAAAACAAGGAACACCTGGCAATGCCATCCTATGCAACCGATAAAGGTACAAGAATCTTATGTGGTTTTCAGTTTAGCAACTCTATTTGATACCAATGGCAGGGATAACACCTGAATCTGAGGTAGATAAGGGACCCAGTTCTGAAGCTTCATGGAAGTAATGGGAATTGGATTTAATAGAGCCAAATCCATGGAAAGCTTAGTTTTGGGGTACCGATGGGTGTGATAATGTCATGCCTGTAGAGCATTTCATGGGCATCGTAAAGCATCTGTTGTGAAAGACTTCTTAGCAGAGTTCAGGCCTTGCAAACAACAACAAAAACTGTTTCTTGTATGGTAGCTCTCATAGTCTTCAGGTAGCATGGAAAATTGGTTGGGGAATTACTGAAATTAAAGTCCAAAGAGTATGTTTTCTATGCTTTGGGAGAGAGGGACCACTTTTCCATTGTAAACCCCCTCAGCCAGCCAATCTAGAATTACATATCTATTTATCTAACCAGCTACCAACCCTCCCTAATAATGATCCTTCTGCATTATTTCTTTTATTCAGCATGTTTGGAATAGCCAATTCAAGTTCAAACTAGAAAAGAGTCAACAATAAGTCAACATCTAAATTTTGTTGGTGCAATAACATAGTGTTATTGAGGTAGATAAGGGACCCATAGTGTAACATAGTGGTTTAGATTTTGGACTATGAATCTGGAGACCAGGGTTCAACTCCCCACTCAGTCATGGAAACCTACTGGATGACCTTGGGCAAGTCACACTCTCCCAGCCTCAGAGGAAGGCAAAAGCAAGCTGCCTCTAAACAAATCTTGCCAAGAAAAACTTGTGATACATTCACCATAGAGTTTCTATAGGTCAGAACAACAATTGGTACAATATTATTATTATTATTATTATTATTATTATTAAACTTTATTTGTACCCCACTAGCATCTCCCAAAGGACTCGATGTGGCTTACAAAGGCCAAGGCCTCAATACACAACATAACAATACACCTAAAGCAAATTAAAACAATTAAAGCAGTATTAAAACAACAAAACCACAAGCAATAAACAATACATCAAACAACTAGGCCGGGCCAGAGTAAAGGGTACAGGATTAAAAAGTGCTGATGTGACAGGTGAAATGTAAGAGTTATAGGGCAAGGGCAGTGTGCAGTGTGCGGCAGTCTTAATTCTACTAAAGTGCTTCTGGGACTTGGTATTGGAGATTTCTATTCTGGAAAGACACATCGGAACAGCCAGGTCTTCAAGTTCTTTCTAAAGACTGCCAATGTAGGGGCCTGTCTAAGATCTTTGGGGAGAGTGTTCCAGAGACGGGGGGCCACCACGGAAAAGGCCCTGTCTTGTGTCCCCACCAAACGTGCTTGTGACGCAGGCAGGATCACGAGCAGGGCCTCCCCAGATGAGCATAGTGAACGCGTGGGTTCATAGACGGAGATGTGGTCCCAAACCATTCAGGGCTTTGTAGGTAAGCACCTGCATCTTAAATTGGGCTTGGAAGATAAACGGCAGCCAGTGGAGCTCCTTGAACAGGAGGGTTGACCTCTCTCTGTAGGGAGCACCAGTTAACATCCTGGCTGCTGCTCATTGGACAAGTTGGAATTTCCAAGCCGTTTTCAAGGGCAGCCCCATGTAGGCGCATTACAGTAATCCAACCTAGAGGTGACCAAGGCATGGACCACCCCGGCCAGGTCAGCCTTCGCGAGATATGGTCGCAGTTGGCGCATGAGTCTTAATTGTGTGAAAGCCCTCCCAGACATCGCCGACGCCTGAGCCTCAAGCGTAAGCGATGAGTCCAGGAGGACTCCCAGACTGCAGACCTGTGGTTTCAGGGGGAGTGTAACCCCGTCCAATACAGGTTGCCACCGTATACCCCGGTCAGGTTTACGATCGACCAGGAGGACCTCTGTCTTGTCGGGATTGATCTTCAGCTTGTTCCTCCTCATCCAGATAGACACAGTGGCCAGGCACTCGTCCAGCACCTGAGAGGCCTCCTTGGAATTGGGTGGAAATGAGTAGTAGAGTTGTGTGTCATCTGCGTAGAGGTGGCACCCAACTCCAAAACTCTGGATGACCTCTCCCAGCGGTTTCATGTAGATGTTAAAAAGCATGGGAGACAGAATGGAGCCTTGCGGGACCCCACAGGTCAAGGGCCAGGGGTCCGAGCAGACGTCTGCCAGCTTCATCAACTGGGATCGACCCTCCAGGAAGGATCGGAGTCATGACAGAACCATGCCCCCGAGACCCAATAGTTTACTCCAGTTGGATAGGAATTTGAATATATATCAATAAGTGACACCAAAACTCTATCAAAACAAGCTATTAAAATCAGACTAGCATACATGGAGGGGGAGACTCAAGATGAAAAGTGAACTAACAAAGAAGGGCAGATGAAATTGCCCATAGACAGATCATGCATCACCAGTGTCACATAGCCAGTGAAGAACAATGAGCACAAATTACATGTTAATGATTTGGCTGATCATTGGTATCAGTTGGAGAGTGGATGAAAAATAAATGCAAAGGTAAATGACAATGGATACCTGATAGCATATTATAAATTGGCAAATCGTAAATTAGGAGCATAGAACCTTGAATGGTAGAAGGGTCACATTAAACTGAGCAAAATGAAATAAACTGAAAATAAATAGAGAACCTAGGTTGCCTTTTTCACATCTTGAGTAATCACTCCACTTTAAATTTAATATCTCTACAAAAGTTTCAGAGGCTTGTGTAATATTTTGGATGGGTCACTTTCCAATTAGTAATTTAGAAATTCATATTAATAAATCATACGAATCTCCGAATTATGAAATGGAACTCCAAAGCTTTGCACACCCCTAATTCCCAATTGTTTACTATAACTCAATGCAGTACAGAGCCATTCACATGCAAATTTATGTCTGCTTCCAATACTTTCAACAGTATTTATTTAAAATAAGAGATTTTTCAATCACTGTAGTTAGTTAACCTTTGTGGTGATTGTCAGTTCCCATATCAGTGGGGACTCTAAGCTTTAGAGTGCATCTACACTGTAGAATGAGTGCTGTTTGGCACAATTTTAACTGTCATAGCTCAGTATTATGGAATTTTGGGAGTTGCAGTTTTACAACTTTCTCTGCCAAAGAGTGTCAGTGTCTTATCAATTACAGCTCCCAGGTTGCATAGTGCTGATCCATAGTAGTTAAGGTGGTATCTTAACTACATTAATTAACTACATTAATTTTACAGTGCAGATGAACTCTTAAAGAATTTATTTGTGAAGCTGAGGCAGTTTTAGGGGTTGGGTTCAGCACCTTGGACAACTCTTTGTAATAGCAAATCAAGATTCCTCCCTGACTTTGAAGGCACTGATCATTACTAATCAAGCAAAAGTGAGCATGAAACTCATACTGACTTACTGTAAATCACCAAATGATTTATCAGTAAATTCAGTATATGAAGTCCTGCCTCCCCCTACTCTGCCTCTTTTTCATTTGCTCTATTTCTTTTTTGTTTCACTTCTCAGTAAAACTCAATTTATTTCCATCATGCATATGTTATTCTTAGGCTACTTTTCTTTGCAAGGCAGTTTTACAACACACATTTTCTGTACAACAATGCAGGTTTTCTTCCTATCAAATCACTTTTATGGAATACAATTGACATACATTAAATTTTAATATTACATACAGTGGGCTTTCTGGATTTGCAGAATCTGGATTTGTGATTTCATTCAACCACAAATGTGCCCCATGTTAATAAATGCCAGCTATGTGAACAGAAGCATGTGTGTTCACAATGCTGTCATTAATAGCATGGGGTGTGGTCATCATATTTTTGTTTCATATCTGCATCGGATCTTGGAACCAAATTCATTTTTAATGCTGCTATTTGTATTGCATTTTTAAACTGCACTATAATATAGATTTACAATACTATACAAATATCAGTTTTTTAATATATATATAAAACAAGAGTCACAAGGTTCCCAATAAAACCAGATCAAATACAGTTCAAGCTAGCATAAAGTGAAAATGAGCCAGTGAATAAAATGCTTTCAGTTAAAGGTCAGTTGAAACAAGCAAGTCTCCAGAGCCCTTTCAAAGGCTATAATGCAGAAGTGGAGAAAATAGGTCCTGTGGGACATATATATGTTCCTCAGCACCATTTTGAAGCCTTCTGGGAGTGCAAGGAAATGAAAATTCCCCCCTAATAAAGTTGCCCACTCTTAACTAGATTACCTTCCTTGAGAAGAAGTTCTACAAATTTGAGCCCACTAGTCACTTGTGCCCACCAAACTTACTTCTGTTAATGTCAGTCTGACAAGGAGAAATTCTGAGCACTACAAGTCAAAATCTAGGGACATTTACAGTAGGTAGAATGTGGGTATTGGGGGGGGGGGGGTGGGGTGGTGGTGGAGGGAAGGCCAGCTGGAAATATATCAACTCCCTATACCTTCTAACCTCATGGTGCTCTTTTAGTAGCTCAACTAGTATTGAAGTTGAAATGGCTAATTGTGGCTCTCTGGAGACATTGTGAGTGTGGTTGGCCACTTTGAAATTGAATTGGGAGATTAATAGAGAGGGTTAATCTGAGGAATTCTTGTGAGCCACACTAAGATTTTCAGTGGATCATATATGGCTCATTTGTGTATCCAGAGGACACCAAGATGGTCTGGGAGCCATCCTTTATGAGGAATGGCCTAAGGAACTGGATCAGTTTAGCCCAAAGAAGAAAATATTGAGAGGTGACATGATAGTTATCTTTAAATATTTGAAACGGTATTATATTTAATAGGGAGCAGCTATATTGACTAAGACACAGAACAATGGATTCAAATTGCAATTCTACCTAAACATTGGGGAAAAAATCTTACTGACAGTAAGAGCTGTTCAGCAGTGGAATATGCTGCCATATCAGTTTTGAGATATACTGGCCATAATAGCTGCAGGATTATGAGAGCTGTAGTCCAAAAAGTAATATTACCAAAAGCTCCTTAAATAGTATTGAAATCAAGGATGCTTAAAAGCACAATGACATGCATGTCTATTGAGAAATGTTCACTGGGGCTGAATCCCAGGCAAGTGCACATGAAATTGAAATTCAGGGGCAACACGGTGAAAGAAACTTCAAATCCCCTTGTAGGAAAACTGTAGCAGATCTGTGGAAAACAATCCTCCAATGAGTTGCAAATTCCACAGTTGTGAAGAAATCAAAATGCAGTAATAATGAGAAAGATAATAAGTATACATAAACAATCAAACCATGTTTTATAAACTTATTTAGTTAAAACAATATATAACAAGGAAACACTATTGTTAGAATTTCTGGGATTCATAATCAATGGAATAGCCCCACTGGCAATCCCGGGAAGGTCTTAAAACTGTGGGAAATAGAATCAGGTAGTATACCTACAGCCCCGTGCTTCAGGAAGAGAGAGCTGGAGAAATGTGAACATATTACAAATCACATAAGGGAGCCAGGTAACATTTTATAATAGCCAAAAAGTGCACCTCTAGCACTGGAGGCAGGTGTGCTATTTGAACATGAGATGGTAACAAAGGCCAGATATTGTCTTACCATCTCTTTGCTTGCTCTAATATCCATACAGCTTTCCTTTGAGCACTGGACAAGTTCTGTCAAGCATAAATGTCTAAGAAGGAGGCTCTTAGCAGCATTTATGTGATGCTAGAATAAGTGCCTTCTTTCTAATGCCCTTATTCCTTGGGGGTACCATCACATTCCCAAATGCATTTCCAAATGTGCAAGTCTTTGATAAACTGGTTCACTCTCCATTAGGTTCCTTGTGACTTGAACCAGTAGGTTTGCATATAACGAAGGGCATCTCTCGGTAGAAGCTTTCCATTGGTTCAGGTATTGTGCATCTTAGCACCAGTGCTGAGAAGTGTCTAATTAAAAATCACTCTGTGTGTGAGAGTGTGTGCATGTGTACATGCCCTCAAGTTGTCTGTCGACTTATGGTGACCCCATTAATTTCCTCAGGTTTTTTTTTAAAGACAAAGAATATTCAGAAGTCGTTTGCCAATTCCTTCCTCTGAAATCTAGCGCACAGCACCTGGCATTCATTGGCAGTTTGCTGTCCAAGTACCAAATCAAATTTGATATTAATTCTTTTTCCCAGTAACAAAGGTAAAACTACCCTAAATTCCAGTTTAACAAAGGATGTGCTACATTTGTTTAGTAACTTTTGTAACTGAAGAGATGTTACCTTGCTGACTAGTGGAGATTGTTGCTGGCTCATGCTGTTACTTTTTTGCTCTGCTGTGGAGTCTGATCAAAGCTTGGAAAGTTACTTTTTAAAAGTAATTATGTAACTCAGTGTGAGGTCTTTTATCATAACAGATTTCAATAACAGCTTGTCATATTGAATATTAGTTTTCTGCTACTGTTGTAGGAGAGACTTCTTAAGAGTGATAACAGGATCGCAAAATCTTGGAAAATTCCACTGAAACTGCATCTAAAATTTCCTAATAATCAGGAAATATGGAGCCCCCGGTGGCACAATGGGTTAAAGCCCTGTGCTGGCAGGACTGAAGACCGACAGGTTGCAGGTTCGAATCCCGGGAGAGGCGGATGAGCTCCCTCTATCGGCTCCAGCTCCTCATGCGGGGACATGAAAGAAGCCTCCCACAAGGATGACAAAACATCAGAAATCATCTGGGCGTCCCCTGGGCAACATCCTTGCAGACGGCCAATTATCTCACAACAGGAGCAGTTGCTCCTGACACGACAAAAAAAATATATGTTGTAATAGTATTCCTCCTTGTTGTCCTAGCTTTTGAAATGTAACTTTATTACGTTGTCCCTAAAAAAAAAGTAACTCATTAAGCTTTTTCTGATGCTTATGCTATATTTTTTCCAAAGGCCAATATTAAGGGGGGGGGGGGGGGAGAGAGAGAGAGAGATAAAGTCTATTTTGTAACAGGATTGTGGCTTATAGCATTCTGATGTGTTTTTCTTAAGCAAAATTCAGCATTTATTTAGTGCAGGCCACATAGACTAATACTGGTGACCCACTATGATGAGATCTCTGGATGGATGCTCTTCATCCATAATCTTGTACAGAAAATTAAAATTCTGGCTGTTGCCTTCTCCCACCTATCCC
The DNA here is from genome assembly GCF_037176765.1 of Anolis sagrei. NCBI lineage: Eukaryota > Metazoa > Chordata > Lepidosauria > Squamata > Anolidae > Anolis > Anolis sagrei. Next base: position 165,627,665 of record NC_090025.1, read on the forward strand.
TTTCCTGTTAACACTTGATGAAGATGAGAGCATGTTTGGACCATAATGTGATGAAACCTGGAAGGGAATTGTTGCTAAACCCATATTCCTCTGTCATCCACCCAGAGTGACTGAATCAATGTTAGTGGTTAGTAACTTCAATATCAGCAGGGACAGTAAATCTGCTTTTCTATTGGAGAAGGACACCTATTTTCCACAATTTTCACATTATCTGGAATACAGCAGTGTATGCCATTGTGCCTGCTCCCTGCAATACCTGAATTGGCCAAAATCATAGAATCATAGAATCATAGAATCAAAGAGTTGGAAGAGACCTCATGGGCCATCCAGTCCAACCCCCTGCCAAGAAGCAGGAATATTGCATTCAAATCACCCCTGACAGATGGCCATCCAGCCTCTGTTTAAAAGCTTACAAAGAAGGAGCCTCCACCACACTCCGGGGCAGAGAGTTCCACTGCTGAACGGCTCTCACAGTCAGGAAGTTCTTCCTCATGTTCAGATGGAATCTCCTCTCTTGTAGTTTGAAGCCATTGTTCCGCGTCCTAGTCTCCAGGGAAGCAGAAAACAAGCTTGCTCCCTCCTCCCTGTGGCTTCCTCTCACATATTTTTGGACAGACTAACATAAACATTACAACAAGGAAATACAGAGGAAATTCAAGATGAATGAAAAGTCTTTATGAACTCACGGGAAACCAGACGGAGATGACCACAGTAGTTTTTGTGGACTAAAATAACACAAATGGTATATAGTTGCATTGTGTACTGTTAGCACATTCTATATTTAAGAGACTCTAGAGGCCTTAGATAATTGACCTAATAGTACTCTCTAATTTGAACAGAGATTATAGTAAGCCTTGCTATTTAAGTATTTTAGAAGGACATACAGATATACAAATACATAACTTTTCTGATGTGTTAAAAAAAGGAAAAAAGAGAAGAAAATATGAAAGTGTAATATAGTGAATGTACATGTATATAATACTAATTTACTAACAAAGGGAATTGATTTCCATTGATTTATATGGCAATAATTTAAGCTAGAATAATACATCAAAAGAACTGGCAAAATATTGAAAGAGTACCCAATACGAGAAGATATGGCAACAAGTATTGACATCGGGTGACAAGAGAATGTATCTGCTTTGCTATAGAGAATATTTTAGATGATGTGTATAATAATACTTGTGAGGAAGATATGAATGCAATAACTATAACAGATATAATGTTTTTGTCTCCCCAATCCTCTTCCTCTTCTGTGATACAGCAGATATTGATATAACTCTAATTTGCTAACCAGAGCTCCACAATCCCCACCCTTTCTCTATTTTTCTTTTTTTGTGTGGGAGTGAGTGAACACTACTATGTGTTTTTATTTTTATTTTTAAAGTATAATAATAAAAACTTACAAAAAGCCTTGCTAGGCCTTGCTTTCTGAGAAATGAGAGAGAAAGAGTGAGAGAGAGGCTGTCACCAAATGCAGGTCAGCATCTTTCTGGGCTGCTACTAAGGCACAAGACTGCTTTCTTCTATTACTGATCTCCAGCTGGCTGGTGATTTATAGTCAGGGTTTGGTTGACTTCAGGTCTCTCTTCTTCCCTCAAGTGATAGATGGTCTCTGAGCTTGGGTTATGACAGCAGGTTGTTCCTGCAGAACTCATTGTTGAGAGGATAGGACAGCATGAAGGCCAATGATGGCCCAGGTCAACTGGGAAAAGGAGAAGAGTTAATGAGCTTGGCGTCCTAGATTTGCTGATTCATACAGTTTTGCCTGGATCAGAAATCTCTGGAATTGAAATGAAAGAAGTGAAACTAGAGGAGAGCCTTTCTCCCTTGGGTTGGGGGGCTGAACAGGATGGCCCTTGTAATCTCTTCCATCTCTTTGATTCTAGCACCCTCTCACCCTGCCTGAAGGATCAAGATGTAATTATTTACATCAGGCTCCATATTCTGTTTCAACAATATAGTCACTAGCTTTAGACACAAACCAGATTGTGATTAGTATATGAGATCTAATTAGATATACACAGAGCTTGAAAAGGTTAGTTTCTTGAACGAAAACTTCCAGAATCTTCTGATGAACATTGCTGAGATGGGGCTGAGAGGTACTGTCTTACAGTGGCTCTGATACTTTCTGGAAGATGGTGCTGGGGGATTCCTATTTGAACCCCCGGCTGTTGATCTGAGGGACTCCTCAGGGTTCAGTTTTCTCCTCCATGCTGTTTGACATACATATGAAAGAGCTGGAAGAGGTCATCCAGTGTTTTGGAGTATGGTGCCACCTATATGCAGATGACACCCAACTTTATACTCCTTTCCACCTAAGGCCAAGGAAACTGTCCTGACCCTAAACAAGTTCCTGTCATCAGTAATGGACTGGATGAGGGCAAACACATTGAAACTTAATCCAGACAAGACAGATGCTTCCAGTCAGTATTAAGGGAATAGGGATCCAGATTATTATTATTATTATTATTATTATTATTATTATTATTATTATCTTTATTTGTACCTCACTACCATCTCCCCAAGGGACTCGGTGCGGCTTACATGAGGCCAAGCCCAAACACAACAGCAAAAGCAATAAAACATCAATACAAGCAATTAAAAACATAGACAATAAAATACACAACATTATCAAAAAAGCAACACATAATTAAAACAGTGGGAGGCCAAATGTAGAGTTAAAATTGGAAGTAATGCTTGTACTGGATGGGGTCACACTACCCCTAAAGACACAGATCCACAGGTTTTTTTTTTTGGGGGGGGGTTCCTCCTGGACTCAGCATTAAACCTAGAGGTCCAGGTGTTGACGGTGGCCAGGAGGGGCTTTGCACAATTAAAACCTGTGTGCCTACTGCGCCTGTTCCTTGAGAAGTCATATCTGGCCATGGTGGCACATGCCTTAGTTGCATTCCACCTTGATTACTCTAATGTGCTCCATGTGGGGCTGCTTCTGAAGAGTGCTTGGAAACTTCAGCTGGTCCAAAGAGCTGGAGCCAGGTTGCTCACTAGGGCTGGCTAGAGGGAGTAGACAACCCCCCTATTGAAGTAGCTCCACTGGCTGACAGTCTGTTTCCAGGTGCAATTCAAAGTGCTGGTTATGACCTTTTAAGCTCTACAACAGTTGTTCTCAACCTGGGGTCCCCAGGTAATTTGGCCTAAAACTCCCAGAAATCCCAGGCAGTTTATCAGCTGTTAGGGTTTTGGGAGTTGAAGGCAAAACATCTGGGGACCCACAGGTTGAGAACCACTGCTCTAGACAGTTCAGATCCAGGCTTTTTGGCCAAGCACATCCCCTTGTACAAACCTGTCTGGGCCCTCCTCTTGGTCCCACTTCCATCTCAAGCTCAGTTGGTGTGAACGAGAGAGTGAGCCTTTTTGGTGACTGCCCCTTGACTCTGGAACTCCCTGCCCAGGGAAGCCAGAATGTCCCTCCCCCCGCTGTCCTTCCAGTGGCAGGCTAAAAGCTTTTTATTAAGGCAGGCATTTAATGAATAAGGCTTTTAAGATCAAGTCAGGAGGTATGGTGGCTTTTAAAATACTGTTTATATTCAATTCTGTTTTAATATTTTCATATTGGTATATTTTGAATTGTATGCTAATGCTTTTATGTTAAGCTGCTTTGAACCTCATTCAGGAAAGATAAAGCAGGGTATAAAGAAATATAATAGTAATAGTAACAACAACAACAACAACAACAACAACAATAGTAATAATAATAATAATTGACATGGCTGATAACTATGGTTTATGGGGATTCTGGAAGCTTTAGGAATAAATACTTTTTATAAGAACTGTGCTGAAGACTTTGTTTGAAGAAGGCAAAGTGAAAAAGCCACTTCAGTAAGGGAGGCACTTGGTTTGACACAGTTCTGCTCAAAAGATGGATCTGTTTGTTTACACATGTAAGCATAAATTTAGAAATGCTGTATTTTTTCATTTTTAAGACATGCTTTTCCCCATATAAACATCTCTAAAAATGGGGTACATCTTAGAATTGTGGGTGATTGTTTACATGAAAATAAATCTCTTTTTTTGTTGGTGGCACTAAAATTAGTGTGCATCCTACAAACAGCATCTTAAAATCAAAGAAATATGGTAATAACTGTAATTTCATAGAATCATAGAATCATAGAATCATAGAGTTGGAAGAGACCTCATGGGCCATCCAGTCCAACCCCCTGCCAAGAAGCAGGAATATTGCATTCAAATCACCCCTGACAAATGGCCATCCAGCCTCTGCTTAAAAGCTTCCAAAGAAGGAGCCTCCACCACACTCCGGGGCAGAGAGTTCCACTGCTGAACGGCTCTCACAGTCAGGAAGTTCTTCCTAATGTTCAGATGGAATCTCCTCTCCTGTAGTTTGAAGCCATTGTTCCGCGTCCTAGTCTCCAAGGAAGCAGAAAACAAGCTTGCTCCCTCCTCCCTGTGGCTTCCTCTCACATATTTATACATGGCTATCATATCTCCTCTCAGCCTTCTCTTCTTCAGGCTAAACATGCCCAGTTCCCTAAGCCGCTCCTCATAGGGCTTGTTCTCCAGACCCTTGATCATTTTAGTCGCCCTCCTCTGGACACTTTCCAGCTTGTCAATATCTCTCTTGAATTGTGGTGCCCAGAATTGGACACAATATTCCAGATGTGGTCTAACCAAAGCAGAATAGAGGGGTAGCATTACTTCCTTAGATCTAGACACTATGCTTCTATTGATGCAGGCCAAAATCCCATTGGCTTTTTTTGCCGCCACATCACATTGTTGGCTCATGTTCAACTTGTTGTCCACGAGGACTCCAAGATCTTTTTCACACGTACTGCTCTCGAGCCAGGCGTCCCCCATTCTGTATCTTTGCATTTCATTTTTTCTGCCAAAGTGGAGTATCTTGCATTTGTCACTGTTGAACTTCATTTTGTTAGTTTTGGCCCATCTCTCTAATCTGTCAAGATCGTTTTGAATTCTGCTCCTGTCCTCTGGACTATTGGCTATCCCTCCCAATTTGGTGTCGTCTGCAAACTTGATGATCATGCCTTCTAGCCCTTCATCTAAGTCATTAATAAAGATGTTGAACAGGACCGGGCCCAGGACGGAGCCCTGCGGCACTCCGCTCGTCACTTCTTTCCAAGATGAAGAGGAAGCATTAGTGAGCACTCTCTGTGTTCGTCCACTTAACCAATTACAGATCCACCTCACCGTAGTTTTGCCTAGCCCACATTGGACTAGTTTCCTTGCCAGAAGGTCATGGGGGACCTTGTCGAAGGCCTTACTGAAATCCAGGTACGCTACATCCACAGCATTCCCCGCATCTACCCAGCTTGTAGCTCTATCGAAGAAAGAGATCAGATTAGTCTGGCATGACTTGTTTTTGATAAATCCATGTTGACTATTAGCGATGACTGCATTTGTTTCTAAGTGTTTGCAGACCACTTCCTTAACAATCTTTTCCAGAATCTTGCCCGGTATCGACGTGAGGCTGACCGGACGGTAGTTGTTTGGGTCGTCCTTTTTTCCCTTCTTGAAGATTGGGACCACATTGGCCCTCCTCCAATCTGCTGGAACTTCTCCCGTTCTCCAAGAACTCTCAAAGATGGTTGCCAATGGTTCCGAAATGACTTCCGCTAGTTCCTTCAGTACTCTTGGGTGTAGTTGATCTGGCCCTGGGGACTTGAACTCATTAAGAGCGGCCAGGTATTCCTGGACGACTTCTTTCCCAATTTGGGGTTGGATGTCCTCCAATCCCTCATCCACTCCATCTTGCTGAGGTTGAAGACTCTCTTTTTGTGAGAAGACCGAGGCAAAGAAGGCATTAAGTAGTTCTGCCTTTTCCCTATCCCCTGTCAGCATTGCCCCATCTTCTCCTCGAAGAGGTCCTATCGCCTCCTTGTTTTTCCTTTTTCTACTGACATAAGAATAGAAGCCCTTTTTATTGTTTTTAATGTCCCTGGCAAGTCTGAGCTCGTTTTTTGCTTTAGCTTTGCGGACCTTTTCCCTACAGGTGTTGGCTATTTGTTTGAATTCTTCTTTGGTGATTTCTCCCTTTTTCCACTTCTTGTGCATGTCTCTTTTGTGTCTTAGCACAGTTAGAAGTTCTTTGGACATCCATTCTGGCTTCTTTGCACTTGTCCTATTTTTTCTCTTTGTTGGCACGGTTTGCAATTGCGCCTTGAGTATTTCACTCTTGAGAAATTCCCATCCATCCGTAGCTCCCTTGTCTTTTAGTATCTGTGTCCACGGAATGCTGCTCAGCGTTTCCTTCATTTTTTGGAAATCAGCTCTCCTAAAGTCCAAAATGCGGGTTTGACTTGTCTTAGTTTCAGCCTTCCTTTGTACCTCAAATTGCAGGAGCACATGGTCACTTGCCCCTAAGGATCCTACCACTTCGACCGCATCGATCAGGTCCTCCGCATTTGTTAGGATGAGATCAAGAGTAGCCAATCCCCTTGTTGCCTCTTCTACCTTCTGGACCATGAAATTGTCTGCAAGGCAAGCGAGGAATTTGTTGGACCTTGTACTCCTGGCCGAGTTTGTTTTCCAGCAAATATCGGGATAGTTGAAATCGCCCATGACTACTACATCTCTTTTCTGTGCCTGTTTGGTCAATCAGAGAATCAGAGTTGGACAAGCTTGCATGGACAGTCCAGTCCAATCCCCTGCGATGCACTCCTGATTATATATGTAGTTAAGTCTCAATAACCTGGAACTTTGTGTTTTGCCCACATAGTTGTGGGATCTCTCCCCCCACTACCTCCACATTTAATGTACTTCTAACTACCAGACTCTACTCCTTTCTAGAAGACCTGTGGGCAGAGAAGTGTTATAGCCCCTTGAATACTTTTGGAAGGACAAATCACTATTTCATATATATTTTCACCCGGTTTTTTAAAAAATGTTCTTTCTTTTTAAAAGAAATCTGCACATTTTAGTAATTTCATATAAAGGTAAAGGTTTCCCCTGACATTACATCTAGTTCTGTGCAACTGTAGGGGTGGTGATCCTCTCTATTTCTAAGCTGAAGAGCCAGCATTGTCTGTAGATGCCTACAAGGTCATGTGGCCAGCGTGACTGCATTGAGTACCGTTACCTTCCTGCAGAAGTGGTATCTATTGATCTACTCACATTTGCATGTTTTTGAACTGCTAGGTTGGCAGAAGCTGGGCCGGACAGCAGGAGCTCATTTTGCTCCCAGGATTTGTATCACCAACCTTTCGGTCAGTAAGTCCAGCTGCTCAGCGGTTTAACCCGCTGCACTACCAGGGGGCCCAATTTCATATATACAATATTTTATAACCAATCCATGTTAATCAGCGAAACAGAATTCTTGCCCTTCTCCACCAGGGCATGGAGACTGATGGCTCTGAGGTCAGCAGGGTAGAGAACCCACTTTGGTTATAGTCTGGATTTTACATGAATTATCCCAGGGATGGAGTCTTAAATAGGTCCATTTACTGCCCCACTGACCAGAAATTTCAGCCTCATCGAAATTCAGTAGGTATAGTTATTCTCAGCATTAACTAGCTGTTTGAGAGCCAGGTATTTTAAGCCCTCTGCTTGGATGTACGTTCCACCTTTTTAAAAAATCAAGTTCCTTTCATCCCCACCCATTCCTCCATAGACAGACTAGGTGAATTGTGATAGTAGGCTAATGATGAATGCTTTAGCTGGAGCAAGTGAGAAGTAGTAACAGAAAAGCAGATAAACCAAATCTGGATTGATAATTGAGAGACTCTGCAAAGGAATGTGCAGGGATTGCGAAAGATGAGTAAAATAAAACTCAAAGAAGATATATTTAATATATAAAGATGGGGGTTTAAGCATGAAACTAGTATCTGGGAACTGATCATAGTATCATAAAGTTGGAAGAGACCTCGTGGGCAAGCCAGTCCAACCCCCTACCACATATAAAACACCACATATTATTTTCAACCCATCAAGTTTGAGATGAAAACAAGTATCAAAGCAAGCATCTTTAAGAAGTATACTTTTATGAATGATAGCTGAAAGTTCTGCGTGGAACTTTCCTTTTACTGCAGTAGTAACAACCAACACAACAACTCTTTTCTTGCCACAGGAGAGTGGCAGCAGTATTCCCAAGTAATGACTGGGAATGTTACATCTCCAAATTTCTTCTACATTTTATGCCCCAAGTGACATCAGGAAACTATTGCTTAAAGCAGGGTTATTTCATTTCTTGTCCTCAATTTGCTGTCCTGACTAGGCATCATATAGGTCCCTGCAGTTAAACTGCATCATTTGATTTCCAGACATTTTGCAAGCTCTGGCCAAGGAGAGTATCTGCTTTCTAGAGGACATTCCTTGGTGACTGGGTGTCCAGTATATGTCTGGTTTAAAGAAACGGAGCAGTAAGCAGAGAGAAAATGACACTATCCATCATTAACAACATTGACCCTGGGAGCAAGCATTCAGGATACTTGCTCCCATTCTTGTCCACCACGGTGTGATGTATTGTTATACGACTGCTTAGATTGCATTCATTCTGTTTCAGTTTGAAACTGTGCAATTATTTTAAAAAATGGCAAATGCAAATTTGATGCAAATATGCATCTTCTTTTAACCCCTTTTTTGGAGATTCATTAACTTGCTTTTATATCTATGCTTAAATGGCTATTATGTACAGTATTGTTTGATATCACAGGTGAACCGATTTTGCAATTCTTAGGGACCACAAACTTTCTTGCCCACTTCATTACTTGGTTTGTCCTGCCAATCCCTCCTAGTTCATCTTCCCTCTGTTCTTCTTCCCACAAACCCCCTCCTCCTCATCTTGGCTCTTGGTTTTAGATTACTGAATATTCAAAGGCTTCTTTCTCCAACTTGATCTGTGATCCTTTAATCCAGCTGGCCCAGTAATTCTGCAGACCCAGATCAGCGCAGATCTCTCCCAGCACAGATTAAATTCCTTAAGGGTTTGCATTTTCCCCTCCCCACCCTCACTTTCCTTCATTTTATTTTGTGGCCTTTGCATCTTTAAGTTGGAAATTGGACTTTGTTCTAGCAGGGAAGGATTTAGTGATAGTCTTAGTGAAGATCTTTTAGAAAACAAAAGAAATCAAAGTTGTGGCCTGAGCATATAATGAAATTTATGTTAAAGAAACTAAGAAGGAATGCTTCACTTTCTTTCTTGTTGTTCTGGAAATGTAGTGTACATATTTGAGGCAGTGGTTGGAATCTCTAGTGGGGTAAATGGGACCTTTGGGGCCATTTTTGCAGCTACCTTCCCTTTTTTCAGCTCCCAAATCCAGAACCTGTTTTTCAAACCCTTCCTGGAAAAAAATGGTGAAAAGATTCCCAGTCATAAAAGTCTCCAGGCAGTAATGGCCAGGGACTCCCAAGTTAGTGAGATGGTGACTTTAGCAATATGTTTTATTCCTAAACTTAAAGTATGGCCTTAGAGGAGCTGTCCAGGGGACTGACTATATGAAAGCTGTTTCAGAACCTTGGACAGCTCCCACCTTCACTTGGGAGCTTCTAACTGCCATTGCTCCTAGGTGTCCTGATTTTTGTCTTAGATCGAAGGCCAGGGTCCTCTGCACCTTGTTTATTTCCTCAGCTGTTAATGTGCAATAGAGTTGTTTTATAAAACAAGTTTTGATTTTGAGAGTTTTGTAAGGCTGGACTAGCGATTGGCAGATCATATAGCTTGAAGACTGGCCGCTGGACTTTGGCAGCTTGCCTTTCCTTAGTTTAACCTGAGATTGTATGTGTGCTAACTACTACGTTATAACTAAATGCCATAAAGGCACCAAATCCTTGTATGATCTTGGAAGCTAAGCATGTCTAGCTCTGGTTATTACCTGAATAGGAGTAAGTAAGTAAGTAAGTAAGTAAGTGAAACTTTATTTCTATCCCACCCTCTCCCATGGGGACTCAGGGTGGTTCACAACATAAAAGGCAAACATTCAATACAATATAATACAGCAGTAGACTAAAACAATTCAAAATAAACATGACTAAACATTTGGCAACAAAGCAAATCACATGAAAACAATTACACAATATTAATAAAACAGAAGTTGAAAGCCGTGTCTGCTAATGAATATAAGGGGCTTTAGGGTGTATGACAGAGAAAGAAACTGGCAAACCCACCTCTGGGTATTCCTTGCCAAAGAAAATCCTATGAAATGCATGGATATATCATAGATTGACAAGTGTCTTGAAGAGAAAGATACACACACATGAGGGCGAACAAATTGAAACTTAATCCAGACAAGACAGAGGTACTCCTGGTCAGTCGAAAGGCCGAACAGGGGATAGGGTTACAGCCTGTGTTAGACGGGGTTACACTCCCCCTGAAGACACAGGTTCGCAGTCTGGGAGTGATCCTGTACTCACCGATAAGCCAGGAACCCCAGGTCTCGGCGGTGGCCGGGAGAGCTTTTGCACAATTAAAACTTGTGCGCCAGCTGCGCCCTTTCCTTGGGATGTCTGACTTGGCCACGGTGGTCCACGCTCTGGTTACATCCAGAATAGACTACTGTAACGCTCTCTATGTGGGGCTGCCTTTGAAAACTTCTCGGAAGCTTCAATTAGTCCAACGGTTGGCAGCCAGGTGCGACGTACAGGGAGCGCTCTACTCCTTTGTTGCGCTAGCTCTACTGGCTGCTGATTGGTTCCGGGCACAATTCAAAGTGCTGGTTTTAACCTTTAAAGCCGTGAATGGTTCTGGCCCAGATTACTTATTCGAATGTATCACCTGCTATGAACCATCACGAAACTTAAGATCGTCAGGAGAGGCCCAGCTCTCAATCCCACCACTCTTGCAAATGCGGTTGGTTGGGACGAGAGTCAGGGCCTTCTCGGCAGTGGCTTCCTGTCTATGGAACTCCCTCCCTAAGGACATCACGTTGGCCACCTCCCTCCTGTCCTTTAGAAGACAACTGAAGACCTGGCTCTGTGGCCAGGCATTTGATTAGTTGAAAGTGACAATAGGAAAGGAATTTGGATTTGTGACATTGGATTTCCTGGCTTGATTCTTGATTTTTGGTTTTACTGGCATTTTAATATCATTGGTAAGTGAATTTATTGACTGATGTGTACGATGTTTTAAGATGTTTTTACTGTTTTACTATTTTATTGTATCCGTATGATGTATATGTTGTAAGCACCATTGATGCCTTTGTGAGGCCGCCCCGAGTCCCCCTTGTGGAGAGAAGGGTGGGATAGAAGTGCACGAAATAAAATAAATAATAAACACACAGCTCTGCAATGCTTCACAGCTCTGCAATGCTTCACAGTGCAAACCTACAGGTTTGATTGCAGAATTACCAAACTTGGCATGATAACTAATGGGAATAATAATAAATAAAAATAAAACTTTATTTCTATCCCACCCTATCTCCCTGGGGAGACTCAGGGTGGTTTACAACATACAGTGGCAAACATTTCAGTACTGTAAAGTGCAGGAAAACAATAAACAATGGTAAACAGCTGATAACATCTTAAATAGCAAATATCAGATAATAGAGTTGGTCAATGAATTAAACAAACATAACTAAAATACAGAATTACACAGTATACCTCGAGTCCCCTTGGGGGAGAGAGAAAAGGATAGAAAAACAGTTGTTGTTGTTGTTGTTGTTGTTGTTATGCATTTAAAAAGACTCCATAATCAAGGTAAAGGGAATAAGGTAAAGATTGTAGTAAAGTTGAACTTGATCTAGCAGCCAGCTAAAATGCCTCCCAAATTAACACTTTGAGTTTCTGTATTTATTCCTCTAGAATGCACATTTATGAAATAGTTCTTAACTAAAGTCTGAATTTAGACAAACATCTAAAACATTTTGTTCACATTGGTGACCTACTGCAAACTAGCTTTTTCAGCTTGTTTGATCTATTTTGCATGAACATGGAGTAAAATAATATTTACATCATGTTTTTTTAAGGTTTATAGTGTTACCTATGTCAAAGTTTTGTCTGAATCCAATCGTAAATGAAATTACCAATATCAAACCAGGTAATGCCAGGTAAATTTCCTAGCCACTCATTTTTTTAAAAAAATGTATTCTTTACTTGGAATAAAATATGATGTCCTTGTTTCCCCCTTTTCTGCTATGCTCTGCATCCTCTCCGGCATGCTTTGACTGTGTTTTAAATAATACAATCTCCAGGGGACATTCAACTTGCTCCCTAGGAAGGCTTTTGGCTAACTGCCATCATTTGGTTCTGCTCGCCCCATCAGGTATAAGAGCCTATTGGAGATACTTTAAGGAGCAACTTTGAAGCCTCCCATGGGCACCCTTACTTTGTAGTTTCCACTGCTGACAAATGGCTGCTGATGTAAGCATTGTTTTCTATCTTTAGAAAGCTGCTCACATCAGCTGTCGCAGAAGGGGTGCCCACAAGGTATGGAAACCCCAGGGAGCATTCAGGTTGTTCTTTGGGGTTTTGACTTGCTCTCAAGGGCAGCTTTATTGTTGATTCTCCATTTCTGATTGGGTGCATAAAGCCATGTGATTTTAAAGTTGAGAACAGCCTTAGAAGAAATATTCACAACAGGGCACAATGAAAATTGTTTCTCTATACATATATATTTTCACCTTATTGTTTTGCAGCTCTGTTCAGCAAATGATCCTTCACCAACTACCTTTGTAGCCATTGTTTGTGAGGCCAAAGTGAGAGAATGCTTGGCTTGGCACAAACTATGAATCTTTTTAAATATAAGTGGGCAAAGTGTGGTCCATGGACTACATGCACCCCAGAGCTTTTTCTGTTTCCCTTGTTGGACAGAGGTCAGAACATTTGAATCAACAAGGCCCCCCTCTCCACTCCCAAAACCTGAGACCATTTTCACCATGTTTCATACAGTCATTAAAAATGAAGCATTTGGGTGAAATAAATTAAGATTTTGTTGGTGGAAAATGTGTGTCTCCCCAAACAGTTGTGATGGGGCTCCTATTGAGAGATAGATCATTGCTACATCATAATAGCTACATCTCCATAAAGGATTCCAGCTAAAGAGACAAAAAGAAGGCATTTCAGGGGATCCCAGCCAGTGTCATCTTTCAAACAAACCTATGTATATTCATGGCCATCACTTCTCTGGAGCTCCATCAGTGAGTCTACCACAGGGTGAACAAAGTTTTTTTAAGGATTTATGAGTAGGATTGCTGTAAGTTTTTCAGTCTGTATGACCATGTTCCAAAAGCATTCTCTCCTGACATTTCACATGTATCTAAGGCAGGTATCCTCAGAGATTGTGAACTTCTGGAACATGGCCATACAGCCCGAAAAACTTATAGCAACCCAGTGATTCCAGCCATAAAAGCCTTTGACAACACATCAATTTGTGAGAAGTTCAGCTAATCTTTCTGTTCCTTAGCTTCTCCTGGCAAAGAGGGGCTGGGTGGAATGGGGATATGCTGAGGGGAATTCTTCCCTGCCATCAGTGATGGCCAGTGGCTCCTATGTCAGTGAGTTATGAATCCACAGTGGGTTTTATTGCCATGAGTGTGCAAACTTCAAGGCTGTGTAGGCCTGAGGACCTATAGGTCCTTAGTGATGGGTGATACATTGCCTCATTTCTTCTTGAGGAATGAAGATTATTTAAAGCAGGAAACACTGCAGCCTGGGATTACAACTTGAATCAAATGTGTGTCAAGACATTGAGGGATTGAAAACAACCCCCTTCCAACTGCATAGCCTACTTTTACTTGTCACTGTGTTTGTAATCTAAAACTCAGGTTAAGGATTAATAGATTGATAGTGCATATTATGTCGAACCGAAATGCATGCTAACATGCTTCTTGAACATCTTTTCTGTCAGGTCCTCCCTTTTCTTATTGCTAAGCCTGGATTTTCCATTTAGGCATGAGCTTATGGCACCTTTCATAAGGTCCTGGATGGAGAGGTGAGAGGAAAGCATGGTATGGAGTGTAGCCAATGGTTGAAGTTCAAATGTGTGTGGGCCAGAGAGGAAAATAATACTTGAAAATATTTTAAAAAGTCTGGAAAATGTTTTCTCAAGTATTGAGAGATTCAGATAAGAAGAATTCTGGGCTGATTAGAATCTTTGTAATTTTAGACTTCTTCTATGTAAAATTTGCACATAGTTGTTTTGTGCAGGAAATAGCATTATTTGGGCAGAAAACAATATTTTTGTAGAGAAACATTATTTTGTGTGCATAAAATGCTGCTCCCTGTACAAAATCTTTGTATTCTTCACAAAGACAGAATATTCTACACAGTTTCCATGAACTTTCTTTTTCCTTCCTTCAAGAAGAAAATTAGAATAAATTACATCCCTAATGTGGGCCGGCTGAATGGTAGACTTGGATCTCCATTGTTCATTTAATGCACAATTCATTTACAAAAGCTTGGAAAAATTGGAATATAGTCATGTACCTCTCAGAATATTTTATAAAGTTAAAATCTAAAATGTAACTTTTTCTAAGCTATGTTAATTTGTGGAACTCACTGCCACAGGAGTTGGAAATGGACACTTTCTTAATAGACAAATTCCTAGTGAGCCATGTTAAATGGAACTGCCATACAAATAAATTGCTTTGATGCCTGCCATAAGACGTGTGGAGATATCTTTTTTCAGTGCAACAGGAAACACAATGCTATATCTTGATGGACCTTTTGTCTTATCTAATAGAGCTCTCTTTAAAAATGTTACCATTTTGTCCCTCAGGATGCTACATAACATACAGCCTTTTCCTCATATTATTATATAACAATTAGCCAGGCGTGAAAAAGCTGGTTTGTGTATAGTTATTTATATGCCAGAAAAAGAAACAAGCTCTTGTAGCAAGTTACTGTAAATCCTTTGCTAAGAAAAGTGATATTCTACTGTTTGTTTCACTTAATGCAAGTTAGCATGTTTTTGTAATGCATTCTTACTTTTTGGGGGTCATGGAAGTCTCACTCCTTGACTACAGTGAAGTGTGTATAATCCTTTCAACCTCTCTCTCCAACTTCTGAATGCAATTCAAAGCAAACACTGAGTCTTGAGGCCCAAGGAATTGTACTGTATGTGTTTGTTGAAAGGAGAAATAACACAAGATCTTCAGCATGCTGAATGCTGCATCCAGTATGAAGTTCCACACGACCATAGTTTCCTGTAGTTTGAGTTCCACTCAAACTACAGGAAAGGAGATTCCACCTGAACATGTGGAAGAACTTCCTAACAGCTAGAGCTCTTCAACAGTGGAACTCTCTGCCCCAGATTGTGGAGGATGCTCCTTCTTTAGAGGCTTTTCAACAGAGGCTGGATGGCCATCAGTTGGGGGGTGCCATGGATGCAATTTTCCTGGTTGGACTGGATGGCCCATGAGGTCTCTTCCAATTCTATGATTCTGTGATTCATGGCCTGATCACCATTAGATGGGCAAATCTACACTGCCTGAATATAATAGCTTTGAAAATACAGTCAGCTCTCCACATTTGCTGGGGTTACACAGGACCTTCACAGTGAGGAAATGACCAATTTTTAAAAAGTGGTTTTTTTAATGTTAAGGAATTATTTCCTAGGAATGTCTAAAGTTTCCAGCATGACTCCATGGTCAGCGTTCTCTGGATGGTGACCAAAGAAGCACACTGAAAGGCCAAGAGATTCTCAGAATTTTTAAAAAACCAAACCTTAATCAAATCTGCAGAAGCCAGACTTGTAAATGCCAAGGACTGACTGTACAGGTAGAGCACATATTTCCTCATGATAGGGATAATCCCTATTATTTGAAGGAGAGTCAAGCCTAAGGATAACTAGAAGTGTTGCTGACATGCTTTCCCCATGCCTCAGCATGCATCCAGGCCAGCTGTGACCAGTTATACAGTTCTTTCCACCAATTAAAAGTACTCATCAAGACCATATTGACACCCACCCTCCCTCCAAATTTCTGTTAAGGCAAGAGAATTATTTTCGGAACAGGAGTGGTTATACAACAAATGAATTATTTATCTTTTTTGCATCCAGGAAGAGAAAAGCATTTAGTTAGCAGCCTGCTTTATTTATCTTCTCTATGTTTGTGTGTGTGTGCATGCACATGCACGCACACAAAACAGAGACGGAGGATGCGCGGGAGATCTTCTTTGTAGGAACAGCTGAAAATCCCTATTGAAGGAGGGGGTGTACGCTAAGCTGACTGAACCACAGCTGTATGCCTTTCTTTTTTCCCCTCCCAATTTCTGAGTTCTCTCTCCCCACCCAAGATTCTGACTTTGTTACATAACACAGCCCAAGTACCCTTCTGGCTATCAGTGATACACAAGATTATGTGACAAGGGCTTCATTCGCCAAAGCTTATCAACATACAGGCAATGCTAATCCAACACATGCCCCTCCTCTTTCTACAGTGCTCTGCACTCAGTTTCTCCACATCTCTGTGAAACTAACAAACCTAGCTGTCTTTTTTTATATTTCAAATCCCCCTTAATTGATGCCTTTCCTTGTCTCTTGTGTGTTTCCTTTCCAGATTTCAGCGACAGATGGATCTTTCTCTTTCTCCCTTCTTTTCTCTCTCCCCTCTTTCTGTCTCCCTTTCTTCCCTCCCCACTTTCAGCTCTGCTCCCTATATATCTATATTTTTTGTTTTCAACATGCTCGATCTGAAGTTCTGAAGCCTTGCTTGGTGGAGACCAGTGAGACAGGAAGGAGGAAACAGCAGCACCCAACGGAGCACTCACAAGATACGAAGGCAGCTCTGCCTTGTTCTTCCAGTTGCATCATGGTGGGGTTGAGGGGAGGATGTGGAAGATTCACACAAAGACAATTTGTCATTGAATGTTTTGATTTTGTTGGGCTTTGAGAAGAAGCACAAATATTGTATATATATCCATTTATATCTCTCTGCAAGTACAATTTTCATCCAGCCTGGTTGATCGCACAGGAGCTAAACATTTTTGTCTCCATCTCTGTGTGGAAAAAAGACATTGTAACAATGGTGGCATCACATAGGACTGGGGTCCACAGGCCCTTCACTTGCTAAGTGCCAAGTGTGTCTAAAGATTCAACTCTGCTCTCATCTCTTTAGCTGTGTTTCCCCCTCTTTTGGCCTAAGGGGGTAGCATAGCCCATCATGCTTCGTCTGGGATTCTGGGTGGCTACCTTGCTCTGTTTATTTGCTCCTGGCTTGGTCCATAGTGACTGCTGGCTCATTGAAGGTGATAAAGGTTATGTGTGGCTTGCAATTTGCAGCCAGAACCAACCTCCATATGAAACCATTCCCCAGCACATCAATAGCACTGTGCATGACTTGCGACTGAATGAGAACAAACTCAAAGTGGTCCTTTATTCCTCTCTCAACCGCTTTGGGAACTTAACGGACCTCAACCTAACCAAAAATGAAATCTCCTACATTGAGGATGGGGCCTTCATGGGACAGTCTAACCTGCAGGTGTTGCAACTGGGCTACAACAAGCTCACCAATCTGACTGAGGGCATGCTGCGTGGCATGGGCCGCCTCCAGTTTCTCTTTGTGCAGCACAACCTGATTGAGGTGGTCACTCCCAATGCCTTTGTGGAATGTCCCAGCCTGATCAGCATTGACCTGTCCTCCAATCGCCTCAGTCGGCTGGAGGGAAGCACTTTCACCAGCCTGAACAACCTGATGGTATGTGAACTAGCTGGAAATCCATTCAACTGTGACTGCAACCTTTATGGCTTTCTCATGTGGTTGGTGGCCTTCAACAATGTCACAAAAAACTATGACCGCCTGCAGTGTGAGACTCCCAGGGAGTTTGCCGGATATCCACTTCTCATGCCTCGGCCACATCATAGCCGCAATGCCATCACTATCTTCAAGTCAATGTGTGGTGATGGCACCTTTCCACCCATCTCCAGGATCAAACCCACTCAATTCATAACAGATTCTCAGAGAGACCCAGATGACAATGCTGAAAACTCAGGCATAAGCCCAGGGGATTTTCTTTCAGTTGAACCTCCAGCATCTTCCACCACTGATTCCTCAGTCAACCCCAGCATCAAGCTGCAGCATGTGACTATCACCTCAGCAACTTTGATGGTCACAATCCCTTCTCCCTTCAGCAAGATGTATGTGCTTGTTCAGTACAACAACAGTTACATCTCTGATGTAATGACGCTGAAGAAAAAGAAAGAAGTTGTCACCCTCACGCATCTAAAGGCTCATACAGATTATACTTTTTGTGTGGCTTCCATACGCAATTCTAAACGCTTCAACCACACCTGCCTCTCATTTGCCACTCGCAGTAAAGGGAGAGAGGAGCCAGTGCCCAACACATCCACCACAACCCATTACATCATGACTATCTTAGGATGCCTTTTTGGAATGGTTATTATTCTTGGCATTGTTTATTATTGTCTGCGGAAACGTAGAATACAAGAAGAGAAGCAAAAATCCCTTAATGTCAAGAAAACCATACTCGAGATGCGTTATGGCTCTGACATTGACACCAGTTCAATGGTACATCCATCACAGAAATTAGGAGAGCCACCTGTTATCCCAGTTTCACGGATGTCTTCACTTCCCTCCATGATTGGTGAGAAGATGCCTTCATCCAAATCTATGGACACTGGGATGGAAACTCCCAAGGTTACCACCAAGGGCAATTACATTGAAGTTCGGACAGGTGGTGGGGATGGGCTAGACAGGTCTCAGAGGGATGATGACCTGCATGAACTGGACAATGGGCAAGGTTCAGCAGCTGAGATCTCAACAATTGCCAAGGAAGTGGACAAAGTGAACCAGATAATCAACAACTGCATTGATGCCCTCAAGCTGGACACAGCCTCTTTCTTGGGGGGAGGGGGAGGTGTTGACTCTGATATGGCTTTTGAATGCCAGTCTATACCAGCTGGTTCCTCTGGTGGGTTAGAGCGGCCAAGTTTTCTCTCACCACCCTATAAGGAGAGTTCCCACCATCCCCTGCAGCGCCAACTCAGTGCGGATGCCGCAGTGACCAGGAAAACCTGCAGTGTCTCCTCCAGTGGCTCTATCAAGAGTGCCAAGGTCTTCAGTCTTGATGTACCAGATCACCCACCATTAAGCAAGGCAGATTCCAAGTACATTGAGAAAGGAAGCCCACTCAATAGCCCCTTGGATCGTCTTCCCCTTGTGTCCCCAGGGGCCATTCACCACCTGGAGGTGAAACCTTCCTATCACTGCAGTGAACACCGGCATTCCTTCCCAGCTCTCTACTATGAGGAGAGTGGTGACACCTTAAGCCAACGGGTGTCCTTCTTGAAACCACTCTCCCGTTCCAAGCGGGACTCAACATATTCTCAGCTCTCACCCAGACATTACTTCTCGGGCTATTCCTCCAGCCCAGAGTACTCCTCAGAGAGCACCCATAAGATCTGGGAGCGTTTCCGGCCTTACAAGAAGCACCACCGGGAGGAAGTTTACATGGCAGCTGGCCATGCCCTGCGGAAGAAAGTCCAGTTTGCCAAGGATGAAGATCTCCATGATATCTTGGATTACTGGAAAGGTGTCTCTGCTCAGCAGAAGTTGTGACTCTCTCACTGAAAAGAAAGAAAACCCACACACACTTACACCAAGTTATCCACCTGACTGTGAAACCAACCAACCTGGCAAAAGAAACTGAAAACCATCCAAGTTTACAAAACAAACAAACAAAAAGAGCAGGAAAAACCACAAGTAAAATGAATTGTCTCCACTGCATTATGGGGACCATTGTTACTCTTTCAAAGGAGACATTTGCTTTTATATTGTGGTGAAGAGAGAGGGAATGGATGTAAGAGGGGCTCCTGGGCAGAGGTGAGAGGAGAACGATGTTAACCAGGCATAGATATAAGATACTAACCATCACTTTTCTTTTCTTGTTATTTTCTTCCAAGAAGGGAAGTGTTTTTTTCTCATCTCCTAGTGTGAGAGGCTATGATACTGTCTCCATATCCTTCTCTTTCCTTCCCATGTTTTAAAGTGACCCTTTAATCAGTATGAACGAGAGCATAGCAGCTGCCTTTCAAAGTGGACCACGTCTAGTCAGAGTAGTATTTACATGGCCCAACCTTGTAGCCAGGAGCCAATTGTCCAGGAGCCAAATATATTGTTAGTACTCAGCTGACTCTTGCTAAATCCATGGGAGATACAATGACAAGCTACTGCTGGTGTGGGTAATTTGAAACGTTATGTTGACCCATAGAAAAGTGGGTGAGGTCCAGCCTTTGTCATGCATGGGGTCAATTCATGGAAATCAGTTTGACTGCAGTGAGTCATGGCCCACTGATTTCAGGGAACTGAGCTGATGACACTCACACACCAAACGATGACATGCAGAGGACTCCAAAAGTCAATGCAAAGATATAGTGTCACACAGATAAATGTCCTCTCCATACGTAGAGTCCTCTTGGCTACTCTCAGGCTTCCACATTCTCCATGTCTTGCTGATATATGTGCAAGCAAAAACAAGAGCAAAAAGTGTATGCATATGGTTTGGGTGAGTGTAGGATTGCTTCCTCATTAGCCCTGAACCATGACTGATGTGGGCAACTAGCTGCAGATTGCACTGGCTATATTTGCCATGAAACTATCTGAGAAAAGCAATGTTCTTATGAGAGAGTTTTCCATCCTTTCTGTGTCTCCCAGACACCTATTTGTTAGGGAGAAAGAAGAGACAGTAAACTAGCTTTCAAGGGGTTCTCCAAACCTCAGTAAAACATTCAGTTGTCTTCCAAGCAGAGAGAGACATGGGTGCTATCCTACAGAGGGAAAGAGGAACCACCACAGGAGTGAAAGAAGAGTAGGACAGTTCTATGTACAATCCCTCTGTGTTCTCAAGGAGCCTCAACAGCAGCACCATGGTTTAGACAACAGCACACAGCTCCCTTCCAGGATAGATTGCACATCCTTGTGGAGGAGAATGTCATGGCAGGATAGCAGGCAAGCCATGACTCCTTACTTTAAAAGACTGGAGAGAGATATATTGAGGCATCCAGAATCAGAATCCCAACTACACTTACAACTCACTGCCAGAAATTGACCAAAGTGGGGATAAAGGGAAGGGGAAGGAGAAAGGGAGAAATTTAATGTTATGGGATGGTAGGGAAAGGGGGAATAGACAGTTTAGAAAAGTCTTAGGACATAAAATTGTGGGATGGTCTTGGAGACGGGCAGTGTGTTATTTTTCAAAAAGGCCTTCAGCATGAGCATTGAGTTGGGCAGTCCTTTGATAGTGAACTGCTGTAAAAGCTAGCTAATGAAGTATCAAAACTGAAATAAGTGTGGGCTGAAAGCATAGACTTCCTCTGGTGACATTGATAGAGCAGTCTGGTTCACCTGTTGACCAGCCATCTTGCTGTTGTTTCCTGGTCTCCATGTTCATCCTTTAATTGCATCTTCTGCTATCCCAGTCCTGTCTTCCATACACTCTTGGGAAAGAGATGTCACTCTTTAATGCTAAAAGTAGCATTAT
Organism: Anolis sagrei; assembly: GCF_037176765.1. Lineage (NCBI taxonomy): Eukaryota > Metazoa > Chordata > Lepidosauria > Squamata > Anolidae > Anolis > Anolis sagrei. Next base: position 165,649,028 of record NC_090025.1, read on the forward strand.
TGAAATACAATGAGAAAAGGACAAAAGGAATCAGAGGGTTGCTGGGATGTATGGAATTACCCAGCAGCACCGATGTATAGCTTGGAAAAGTTATGCTACTGGAATACAACTCTCAGAAAGCCCCGTCCAGCTTGTAATGTGACTGTGACGTCTAGGAAGTTCCAGAAACTATTGTTCCATGCAGCCACATTTTGAAACTTTACTCTGATCTGGTCTCCAGAGGCCATAGGAGTAGAGATTATTTAATCAAGGAACCAATATAGATAAATAATAAAAACTGAAAAACCTGGGTTAGCCCTTAGCATACTGCTACACCATTGGTTATTTGCTCATCCATATAACAGAGCCAATCTGTGTGGCTCTGTTTTCTAGAGAAAATAATAGGGAGCAGAATTAGTTTGCTGGAATGTCATGAAAGCAGTGGGGCTTAAGAGGGCAGAGCTAACATGTTCTATTGATTTCAGTGGAATATAACCATGAGTAACTTGGCCTAGATACAACCTAAATTCCTGTGCCAATAAAAAAGGCAATCCTCCTGCTTTGCCTCCTACCTTTTCTGCTATTCGGCACATTTTATCATACCAACAGATCTCTTCCTTTAGCTCACAGCCATGCAACTTCTTATTCCTGCCTCTCAGCAAAGATCCATGAACACACCAATAAAGCACAAGCTTTATTGCAGCCACGGAATGCACTAGTGATTTATTTTCAAGATTTAACTTTGCCAAGCAAGGGGAAACCTTTACTTCCCATTGTTATTTGTAAACCTCAGCAGTATTGTCCTGAGAGCAGAGATGGGGTAGGTGAGCTCCTAGTTCTAAGATTCCAAACTAGATCCCATTTCCATTGCAAGGCAAGGAACTTTCCTCTTCTCAAGAGAGGCAACAAATATCTGCATTGAAGGCGAGCCTTGCTGATCTGTCTGCACCTTAATGCACCCTCCCCTTTCTAGTTGTTGCCCTACAAGGAGGAACAGCAACAATAAAGAATAACAATGTTAAGCTGAACTTCTCAAAACTGGATGTAGCATATCCAACATCTTTGCTTATCTGTGTAGTGTTACTGGTGCTAGGCAGATGGGATCCATGATCTTATAGGCAGTGCCTGTGAAAAGGCAAAAAGCTTACTGTTCAGTGTTTACTGAAGGATTAGGCAACCCTTTAGATGTTTTTGACTACAAGTCCCATAATCCCTGACCATGCTGGTTGATATTGAGGAAGCAGGTAGTCCAAAACATGGGGAACATGAGAAGCCGCTTACTCCTGACTTGCTGCATTTCATCCCATATTGACTTCCTACAGCACCCCAGACCAAAAGGACATGTCTCTTCCTTGAAAAACATGTGAACAGTAAGAGTAGCTTTGGGGCTGCTTGTGAGTGAAAACCCGCAGTTGAGGTTTTACATCTCAGGGATTTTGTCACCATGGGAAACAAGTAGAGATGGAGATTCCACAGAGATATAACATGGACATATAAGGGAAATGTTTTCTATGGGGACCCAATGGAAAACTTTTGTGGGTTAGCGTAGGAAACGCAGATTGAAAATGTTACTTGCTGTGACCTATAACCCATGATTGCTGGAGATGAGGGAATACTCAGAGTTGTAGAATGAAATAAATAATGTTCCCAAGCTCTAGTAGGGAGGGGTGCCAAAGATAAAAGCTCTGGTGATCTTCTCCATCAGTGGGGCACACCAAAAGGGTAGTTTCCTAGCCAGACTTCCAGGAGTATATTCTTTTTGAGATATAGCCAGGAACCCTCATGAGTGTATTCCTTTGGAGGAAATAGTGACTGCATTTTCAGGTTGGGGGGCATGTTCACTGTGAAAATCTTGCCCATTGAGAAATGTTTTAAATATATCTACCCATGGAGAGATGTTGAAACTAAAGTTCCATTGGAGTTCCAAATGAAATCCCAGATGTCTTGCTCTGTTGTCCTTTGCATGCCAGCATGTTTATCCCTGCAGTGATCCTAGAAAATTACAACAGCAGAACCAAGCACAGTTTAGGATCCCCATGAAGGATTTGAGAAGGCATCTTTGGAAACATGCCCTTAAGGTGCTTAAAGTAGTAAGAGAGATGGGAGTTTGTTAGCAAGAGGAGGCTTTTTAGCATTCCTTGGATGTGGAATACTTGGCTTTCTAAATTATGGAGGAATTGAATATAAAGAGTCTCCAACAATTATAAAGTGGTAGGGCTACTGAGTCCTCTGGAAGATGTAGGATTGCTTGGATCCAGTTTGGACAGGGAGCTGGGCTTTTAATGTTGATGCAGATGCAATTTTTTCTATAATAGTCTTGCAGTGGTAGGAAAGAATCTCCCCAGAAACAACAACAACTTTATGTAACTTTTCAAAAATACATGCTGATGCCATCCCCATATAGATTTTCACAACCCTAGGGAAATGAGATAACTTGCCTTTTGACTCGGAATCAGGGTAAAGAAGAATGAGGTTGGAATGAAGGTGCAAGCAAGAATTGTTTCTCATCTCTACTGCTTCACTCCAGTCTCCCTAGTCATCCCACGATTTCTGCTATGGAACAGGATGGGCCATGGGTGATTATGTATTGCTGTTGACTTTGACTCCCTCCCTTCCATCTCTCTCCACAGTACAGAGAGGAGGGATTCAGAACACAAGTGGGGAGGGGGGAGTGATTGAGTAAGTGAGGCATGTAGCAAGCCAAACATCTTCTAGATGTGAAGGAAAGACTGCAAGTGACCTGTACCCTTCTTATGTCCTGCAACGCAAGCCTTGGGCAGTGGGGAGAATATTGCATAACATGGGGCAGTTCCAACAGGGGAGGAATGGCAAGGTGAGGTAATAGGGAAAGAAGACGTGCTCCAAACTCCCCTGGCCCCTTCCTTGCAGCTAGTTTGGGACTTCAACTGTGAAGTACACACACTACCAGTCTGAGAAAAAAAGAGATCTAAGCGTTATATTTGCATGATGATTTTACTGTATTTTTCTGAGCAAAAACATCTTTTGTGTATGTGCTGGTTTGTCAGGACTAAATCTAACCATGCTCTTTTGCTTTTTCCTCCCACCTTGTCCCACCCCACAAATTCCTCCATACTCCCTTACCACCATTGTGAGTTGAAATCTTTGGGAGAGAGAGAACTCCAAAGAGAACCCAAACCTAGTGCCACCAGCAAAATAGAAACCCCCTTTCTTATCCAGTCCACACTGCCCTTATCTCTTTACAAACATCTGGGTGCTGGTTTCGGCTTGGGTAACTTTTTGAGGCCTAAGTGATGACTCCAGTCTTTTAATCTATACTCATTCTGTAGTAGTTATCCACCCCATGAACCCTGATTCTGTAGAAATGCTTGTGAAGCAATGGCTGTCAGGAAAGAGGACTCCTAGTTCTTGGTCAGAAAAAACTACTGCTAGCCCATCATGCCAAGTAGAAGTGTTGTTCAGGGATATAATAAAAAGTTTTATTATAGAGGCATGACCTGAAGGCCTCATCCAAAGTGAATTGGTTTTAATGGGAGCAAAAACACCCCCTATTGTTGTAGACTCAGTGGATTGTGTTTCCCTGAAAGCCTGCAGGTAATTTGGTAACCTAAACAACAATTGTTGACAAAATGATCTTGACAGTGATCTGTCTTTTCTAAAATGACCATCCCCAAATTTAATCTGTCCTCTTTCATACTCCTGTAGTTCTTACCACGGAGACCAGAACATCTTTGGGGAAAAATTCCTTGGGGCAAATGAATGAAGAAATGTGATACTTATGTTGGAGAAGTTCTTGTTTCCTTTCTTTGCTACACTTGAACCTAGGAATTATTGGACATCAGAGATATGCTTATCCCATTGAAAAGAAGAGGAAATGCTGGAGTTGATTTCCTGTTCTGTTCTGATAAATCTTCTAGTTGTATCACTGCAAGAGAAGAGCCTATGCTCGGTTGTTTACTTACCTCTTTTGAGTGCAGTGCTTGTGGAAGTATGGATGCCTGTCCCTAATGGAATGGATTCTGGTTACAACCCATCCCCATGTGAGTTGTCCTAAAGAAGAACATAGCCAGGATATCAAGCATCTCCTGGAACTGAGTGGCAGATGGCTAAGGAGGGTCAAGAGAACATGGACAAAGTGAGCTATCACATTGAACCTATGACCTGTGAAAAAAAGACATTGTGCTGATTCCAGTGCATGAATGCCATAGGCACAGCCACAGCAAATACTGCAGTGCTGTTCTTGCCTCATTCTCTGCTATCTTCCATCCTATGCCAGATAATTCCTCCTGAGGTGGGCGTGAAATATTCATGAACGACAAATGAAAATTTATGTCAAGGAATCTTGGCTGCGGCGGTGTCGATGTGTTTGCAATGCTAATCAGGCTGACTTCTTGCTAGAGGCACTCGGAGGCAGTGATGTGGGGTGGGAAATAGGTAATACAGTTAGGACCCCACAAAAGCAAAGGGGACAGGATATGGTGGGAGAGAAAGAGAAGAGGAAAGGCAGAAGAAGTAGGTGATCAAAAAAGAAGAAAAGAGATATATAAATGCAGAGAAGCAGTTTGTTGAATAGACTACAGAAAACAGAATGAGTAAGAAAAGAAAAAGAAATGTATAGCTGCCACAAATTTTCTCAGTCCACTTTAGTGTTAATCCTCCACTAAACCAGCATTAAGGGCTTCTTTGCTCTTTCTCAAACTTGCAGCTCCACATTAACTAACACAATGGAAATAGAGATGAAAACTGGTGAATAGGATGAAAATGATGAACCAGCTGCATAAAGTTGCACTCTTTTAAAGCTGTGTCATGATTACCAGTCAGTATACCCAGTATTGGGAAGCTGGAGCCCATCTGTTCTAGACACAGAATGGTATGGAGCTGACTTGAATTATTTGAATCATCCTCATCTGCCCCAAGGATTGTGGAGGTAGTCTTTCTCTTTCCACCAGTCAGACCACTTTGTCCCCATGCTTCTCCTGTCAGGCCAAATACTAATTGGGGATGAAGTTCAGTTAGTTTTGCTGTAGCCTTCATACTCACTATTCTACCTACAGCTGATCTAATGGGGAAAGTCAAATTTCAAGAAATATCAATTGAACCCAGACCCTGAGAAACTGGGATGAGTTCCTACTGACATAGCATTTTGGAGGTATCAGGCAAATCCAGTGGAAATTGGGGGGGGGGGGTACAATAGAGACATGGAGACCATAGAAATTTGGATAATTAAATTTCGCAACACTGTAAAGTCATCTGATGCTTTAAACCCTCCCAATTTCTATTTGTCATACAGAAGGGAGCATATTAGAACACAAGTGCCCTCCAGATGTTGTTAGACAGCCCATTATCCTTCATCATTGGGTAGGACCAATAATTCTGTTTGTGGATCAGTTGGAGGGAGACACTTCCTTCTGAAATACTGGAGAAAATTCCCTTCAGATTATGAGTCCAGCCATATCCTGAGACAAATCCATTCCTTAGCCCTAATTTGAGGGAACATTTTATAGCATATCAACCCCATGAATTCTTTCTTCTGATAAAATGTCAAAAATGGGAAGTCTGCATTTAATAAATGCTTGACAGGAAAACTGATAACAGTGTTATGAGGTGAGATGATGGTGGAAGAGTGTGAAGAGAAACATAGAATTAGGAAATTAATGAGACAGTTTGGGAAGGCAGAGGAACAGGTCAGAGAAAATGTTTTATTTTGAAGGCCAAGCACCAGTTCTATATAGTTCCCTTAAGCATCATCTCACCCATTGGAATCAAACCACTGAAGTATGATACAATACAGGACATAGTATGCAATATACTAATGCCTAGATGAATATTTCCTCAGCTGATCATGAGAATATCCAGCACCACCAAAACTTCTTGAGAAGAAGACAAGAACTGAAATATCTGCTCCACCCTATTTGTTCTTAAATGCAGGGGAACAGTGAACAGAATGTGCAGGTAGTCCACTTTATGTGGCAGCCACCATCACATTGCGCAACAGCCATGACAGCTGCACACAGATGAAAGTGCAACTCTTCCAGGATCAGGGACAACAGCCTCCGTAGAGTCACGGTGTACAAACTACAACACTTGGAAGTTGTTCTTTAATGGATCTCACTGTGAAATGTTTTGTACTGGGCTCTTTTTTTCCTGGGTGGGTGGGGGATTTTTTGCGGGCTTCAAGGAAACTTTCATCCCATGCTGCCGTGCTCCTTAACCTTCAAATATTTGTTTTTATGGTACTATGTGAAGTTTTGCTCTATGGAACAGATTGCAGTCACCTTGCAGTCTTTTGTGGACATTCCTTTCTGTTGCAAACTGGAAGAAAGGACCACATCCATCTATCCTCCACCCACCTTTTCCCACCTTGATCTGCTGTATCTCATTTAAGAGGAAGATTTAACTTCATATACTTCAGGGCAGCAAACCTACCTGAAAGTGGACTGCAAATGGAAATTTCTTCCTAAACTTATATACACACACCCACATACATACATCATCTCCATCTTCCTGAGGGAAGAATTTTCTTAGGTCCTTAACCCTCCTACCATTTCCTTCCTCCATTCTTGGCCTTTGTGTCAATTATGAGGCCTTGCTTTCAGGTGACTCCTACACTCCTAATATCAAATGTCAACATGAGGAGAAGGAGCCAGTAGTAAGAAGGGTGGAATCCCAGCAGAGCCCTGCCACCCACAAGCACAGAATTGGGGTACAAGAGTTGGGGGTAGTGCCCCTTTCTCTCTAGGTCTCCTCAAGTCCCACTTCTGCTCCCCTTGAATGTAATACACAATTGGAGGCAGCTGCCGGTTTGGGTCCTCACCAGCCGCTTGGGTTCCCTCCTCCTGTAATGATCCTGTGAACTTTGGTTGTGTATGGAGATTTATTTTTGAAGTTTGGTTTTATTTTAGGTTTGGTTTTGAATTGATCTTTCTTTAGTCCCTGCCCCCTTCCATATTTTAAACTGAATGGCACGAAATTGTTTTCCTTGAATCGGAGATTCCTGTATGGAGAAAATCAATTTCTATATTTGCAATAAATTTCTTATTAAAAAAAGAGAGAAACCATTAAGCATGTCTCTGACCTTGGCTACCTGTTGCCTTCACTATCAGAGCTAGTATGCCTTTCAGGAACAATTTCTGGGGAAGACAAGCAGGAAGATGTTACTGCATTCGTGTACTGCTTGTAACCTAGCTATGGATTGACTGCTGGAGGAGGAACGAACTAGGCCTTGGTTAAATCCAGTTGGGCACTTCCTGCATTTGTATTTTATTTTTTATTAATTTATTATATTTCTATACCGCCCTTCTCAGTCTGAGGGTGACTTTTTATTTGTTCTTGTTATTGCCTCCCCCCCCCCCAAAAAAAACCCAGACACTTATATTTGTGTGTTTTCCCAGTAGCTAGGAGAATTTTGCCAACCTTGGATACTATGCACAGTAGCTAGGATAATTTTGCCAATCTTGGATACTATACACAGTAGCTAGGATAATTTTGCCAATCTTGGATACTATGCACAGCCACATGTGCAGGAAAGGTTGTGATTTTTTTTGGTATTATGTCAGAGACATTTGGCCAACCCTTCTTTGTGATCCCCCTGGCCAGCTCACCATATTTCCATAGAGAGTAGTTGGCAAGGTCTCAAACATTGAGAAAGTGTTTGGGATGGTGATGTGAGCTAGAGATGGGGAAAATTCGGTCCCAATAGCCTTGAAGAAAAACAGTATATTCACACCTCCTCAGATTTATTGTGAGAAAATAAACACCTCATATCAAGCATTTACACATTTACAAGGTCTACAGGGTGTTTCAAAGTAAAAGTGTATACAAAACATTGAGCCTATTTTAAAAAGGAATTGGAAAAGTTAACAAATAAGGTACGTGGTGCACATTAATGTGCAAATTAGGCAAAATGCATAAAAATGGAGGTCATTTCAGTGCAGCAATAAAACATCAGGTCTGTCAGCCTGAAAGAAAACAAGGGTGGGAGGAAAATGCAGGTGGCAATTGGATAACGTTTCCAATATTGAAACCCTGGTTTGGTGAACTTTCAGTTGAACCAAGTGATTCTAGACTCAGTTTGCAAAACAGACTAAGCCTCTGCTCAGGGTATAGGTTGCCCTTATTTGAGAAATGTTGGATTTCCTCGGTCTGAAAGGTCTTTTGTTTCCAGGCAGGAACGGCAGAATTTCAAAATAATGACAGAAGATCTTCTGTGGACAAACTTACCTGCTTCAATCAGATTTTTTTAAACAGATGATTAACAGGCCTCCAGTGATCTGAGATGTGGCCGGGGGGGGGGGGGGGGGGAGGAGGAAGGAGGAATCAGCATAGTGTCTATCCTATGCCAACCTGATATCTGAATAAGCACAGCCTGTGATGCCAGAATATTTCTCATGACTGATTATTTCTTTCTTCTTAGGGAAGATACATTCCCTCTTATTTGGAAATAAGTAAGTGGCCACTGTATGGGCTAACCAGTCATTAGCCAAAGCACTATTTGAAAAATGTATGTATATTAGTCATGGGCCCGAAATTTGTCCCAATTGTTTGATTCATGTTTCCATTTTGTTCTGTCCATTCGGATGGCATGGAACAGAAAACTCCCTCCTGGAACAAAAATGCAATCAATACAAAAGGCAGGTGAGAGCAGGTACCAAGTCCATCATGGGATTCCTGGGATCTATAGTTGGGTATGACACCACTGTAGTAGTGTGCTTCAAGGAGTGGATTTAACCCCCTAGCAGAGTACAATTACAATTACCAAAATACTGATCCCAAAAATTCATAGGATGACAAAGCCATGATAGTTAAAGTGGTATCCAACTGCTCTAATTCTATACTATAGATACACTGCAAGACAAGAAGCACTTATTGAGTTGACAACACCAGGTACATAGATTGACTGCCTGAGAGGTATTGGCTGGTTCTGTTCCAGCATCTTCAGCAGTTATTTCTCAGTCTACTGAAGACCTGAAGAAATGTACAGTTTATTCCATTTTCCCATTAGCTAGCCAGCATTGTACAATCAGTGCTAAGCATTTCCTTTGACAGGAGGTCAAAGATGTGTTGGCATACAATGAGAAAAAAGGCCATCAGTATACGTTTTGCTGCATCAGTGAAGCAAACAGAATCCTACTTGCTATGGAGATGATTTTCTGACCCAAAGAAGCCTACTACACCTTTAGCAACTGCAAGGTAAGGGTAAACATGGCAGCTGCAGCATTAACAAAATAAACTGTATGGAAAGTATACTTTTAGAATCCCAGGGTTGGAAACATAATGGAGAACACACAGGAAAAAGAAGAATGGAACAGTCTCTAAGGGTTAACTCACTCGCCTTATTAACCTACTATGCTGGCTCCTGTTTTGACAGGTCTCTTGGCAACATATTTCAGGTAAGAACATGGAAAAGTTATTTTTGAGCTACATCTCCCAGAATACCCTGCCAACATAGGGGCAAGGATTGTTTTCGGAGCAGTATTCCTACAAACACAACCTTTGGTTGTTTTCCCACAGTTTCAGTTGATCCTGGAGATTTACTTGGCAGTGTCAAAGTGCAACAGCACTATGAACAACCATTTTAATTTCCAGTGTTCCCCAGGTGCAATTGCTCTGCAACATTGTTATGCCCCCCAACATTTCACAGATCAAAACCAAGATGTGTCTAGCTTAGCAACATCAATAATTTGGTAAAGAAGTCAAAAGTAAATGATCTCCTAGCACTCAAGTTAGGAAAGGCTATAGCAGTTTGCTGTTTCCTGAGACTACTGGGAAGGTCAGTATTCCACACACTCCCTCCTCCTTGTTGAATTAATTGAATATAAGCCACTTTTGCACTTTAAGTTTGATTTGCAGCAATTGAAATAAAACTGGTCAGAAAGGAGAAAGGGGGAATAGAGAAAGAAACTGGGAGATTTTAAAAGCATTGAAAAAAAATGCAATGGCAGAGGATTAATCAGGGCTGTCCCTGCCAAATTGGAACAGATGAAGGGATGATGTGGAAAATGAGAATAGTGTTATGGTGAATTTTCAGTAACCTGGTATGGAGGTCATAGAGCAAGTATCCATGCAGGGTGGAGTCTTGTTGCTGAGGAACCCAGCTTAAAAGGTTGCAAGCTCATACCTGGCTAGACTATCCACTGGCCTCATCACTTACTGCCCCTTTCCTTAGTCACAGCATTGCCACCAGGTATCACAGTGTTTTGCTAGATCATCCACTTAACATGTGGCCACTGATGATACAAAATAAGCAATGTGCTTATTTACTTGAGTGCTGAAAAAAAATGCATATCCAATGTACAGAAATACCCTTAAAAAGAAAGAGGAAAACTTGATGCTGTTACATTTATCCATATGGTTTGGCTCTATTGCTGGACCAATTAATAAAGCAAACCCCCAAAGAAACTCACACATTTCAAGGCTAAAGGATTTCAGGACCAAAGGCACTTGTAAAATTAATTACACCAACAAGAGTTCGTTTGCAAAAAATACATAAATATATCCATTTCTTTTGAAATGTTTTGACTTTTGTAAAATATATATTTTGGTTTGTTTTGCTTTCTTTCAGAAAGATCTCACATTTTTGTTGGCTCTCTTTGCAGGCTACAGTTGCTAAATTGTGTTTGCAAGAATCACAGAGATGTTCCAATTTGTGGAGAAATAAAAGAAGCGAAAAGCATTTCCTTTGAGGCTCCTGCAATTTCAAAATACAGCTTCGATGAATTCTTTCATGTTAGCCTTTTTAACTGTGGGAAATGAAGATGACAGCTGCAGGAAGGTGTGACAAGATGCTATAAGGGAGGAAGGACCAGACTTCAAGTCATTGCCATTACTTGGAACCAATACTTTTTGGACTATCATACCCAGAAGCTATCTGCTGACATGGCTATGCTGGCTGGAGGATGCTGGCCATTGTAGTTCAAATGGCCACTAATTCCCGTGGCCATTTGTACAACTCCATTACTTCAGAAGTAAGTAGAGGGAAAGCATTCCCAGTTGATAGCACAACTGACCTCTATTTTGCTTTTGGAGGCACAGCAGCAAATGGTGGATTCCCTCCAAAGCAGTGGTGTTTCCATTATTCTGCCTGGTCCTTTAAAACGGGACAGGTTCAAAGTCACAATGTCCTGTGGATTTTACAGGCTTTTCTCCCCTGTGATATAGCACTAAAGACAAAAGGTGGCAAATGGTACACTCTCCTCTTTGCACATTTAAACACACTTACTAAAAATCTGACTAATCATGTTATGTTTATATTAAATTCTATTACATTTATACTGCAAACTTTACAATAGAGATTTTGTAACTATGGCCTCAATTAGAAGTGTTGACATTTAGTAGCTGTCAAGGAGGTTATTAATTCTCTCACTGCCCACCCATGAAATCAAGATAATAATTCAGATTGCTGCCTTGACCATTTCCTTGTCTGTGCTGATGTGCAAACTGCTGCCGTCAATCATTATACTTAAGGACCTTAGTTTCACAGAAGTTTCTAACAGAGAATGATCATTCTTTTCTAGAGTGTTCATGAGGAAATTGCTTCTTTTTAAACCTTTGAAGGGTTCCCATCTTGATTGGAGTCTTCTTTTTTAGGGTTCCAATTCAAAGGGGGAACCTTAATGGAGAGTGGAAGTTCTCAGTTTGAGATGCATTGCTGTTCATTCATAGAATCATAGAATCATCGAGTTGGAAGACACCTTGTGGGCCATCCAGTCCAACCTCCTGCCAAGAAGCAGGAAAATTGCATTCAAGGCACCACCAACAGATGGCCATCCAGCCTCTGTTTAAAAGCCTCCAACAAAGGAGCCTCCACCACACTTCAGGGCAGAGAGTTCCTCTGCTGAATAGCTCTCAAAGTCAGGAAGTTCCTCCTCATATTCAGGTGAAATCTCCTTTCCTGTAGTTTGATGCCAATGTCTCCTCTCAGGCTTCACTTTTGCAGGCTAAACATGCCCAGCTCTTTAAGCTGCTTCTCATAGGACTTGTTCTCCAGACCCTTGATTATTTTAATCACCCTCCTCAGGACACATCCCAGTTTGTCAACATCTCCCTTCAATTGTGGTGCTCAGAATTGAACACAGTATTCCAGGTGTGGTCTGAGCAAGGCAGAATAGTGGGGTAGCATGACTTCCCTGGATCTAGACACTATACTCCTATTGATGCTGGCCAAAATCCCACTGGCTTTTTTTTTTTTTGCCACTGCATGACATTGTTGGGTCATGTTTAACTTGTCCACGAGGACTCCAAGATCTTTTTCACATGTACTGATGTCGAGCCAGGTGTCTCCCATTCTGTATCTTTGCATTTATTTTTTTCTGCCTAAGTGGAGTATCTTGCATTTGTCAATGTTGAACTTCATTTTGTTAGTTTTGGCCCATCTCTCTAAACTGTTAAGATTGTTTTGAATTCTGCTCCTGTCTTCTGGGGTATAAAGAAGGAGAGAGCAATGATAGAGGGTCCAGGTCTAACTGGCACCCCTCTTGTGTATTGTATTTTTCAGAAATTACTGACTAAGGATCTTATTACCTGTACTCCCATTTGTGTTAGAGCAACAATAATGTCGTCTGTTTAAATTATTGGCAAACAACCAGTTTAGCAGGCAGTGGGAGTCCCATCTTTCAAATGTCCTCGCTCCGGTCTAACATCTCACATCTAAGAGGATACAGATATTGCATTTGTTAAAAATCATCAGCCCAAAAGGCATGTAATGGACATAAAAATCCCCAGGATATAAAAAAACATACCTATGAAACATGATTATTTGCGCAAGCTGCATCATCAAACATTTCAGAAAGCAAAAGCTATATAATATAAGCTTGGCATTTTGAGCTTATCTCCCTAATGATAACAGTTTTCAAAACCTTATGGGACATATAATATTTAAATTACAAGAAACATTTTTGGATAAAAATTAAATATAGAATGGAGGAAGAAGCAGCTCAGCTGAGTTATAGTAACACATTCCAAACCTTTAGCGTAGGTATGAACAAGTAATGGTTTCTTGGTGTGCATCATCTATTCATATATTTATAAATACATGAATCCTCCCAATTGCCTGTGTAACAACATGAATCTCTTCAGAAAAGGATTTAACCCCAAGGTAAGGAGATTTATTGCTTTCACACATCAACACTAATAGGCCATTTTCAAAGACTACTACCAGTCATGTGAAAGATCTCACACAACTCTTTGAAGATTTAATGCTGAAGTCACAGTTTGCATCTTTCTGTATTCTCTTACTTTCTGTCCAACTGCCACAACTGTGAACTGTCTTTAAAAACTATGGCTTTGATATCACCCTCAGTGTATCTGAGGAAGTGGATCAATATCCACTAAAGCTCATGCTACAATATAAATCAGTTGGTCTTAAAGGTGATCCTAGATTTCTCTCTTGCTCTCATTTTTACTTTCTTGCCCTTAGTGATAAATCAGTAGGGTTAGGGCAAAGCTTGGCAGAATTGCTTTTTTGGTCTACCAAAAGACTGAAGATTTCTGGGAATAGTAGAAAATAATTTTTCTGAACTCTGCGTTTGTAATTCCAATATCTTGATGATTGACTGTTTTGGGCAACGTCAGGGTGGCAAGGATAAGCAGCTTCATGTAAATTGCAAATATGTCTCTAAGAGATATAATCATTACAATGTTCAAAAAGAAAGAAAAAAAGCACAGGATCAGAGGGCACTTGGTCAATTCATTCACATTTTATGTTTGGCTATCAAATGCAGTGCACATGTCTTTGAAATTCAAATATCAAAATTGTTTTCCCCATCATCGCCCCGTTTGAAGTGTGTTGAGGTATAAAGTCTGTTTAAATGAACACCCAATTTGAAAAATGACCTACCAGACACCTTCCTCAATTATCTAGTTCTCTCCATGACCTATTTCTATTTGCATAAAAAATCATCCTCCACCTCCCAGCTGTTACAAAAGCAGAAAATCAAAAGGCTATCAAGAAAAATGAAACACTTTGTCTGATGAGAATAATACAAAGCCTCTTCTTTGCAATACTATGCTTCCGGAAGGTCTGTACAATATTAACATACCCTCCCAACTGTTACAAATTTCAAGGCATCACAGAAAGGTGATGGTGGCTTGTTATTTGACCCATAGACTGTTGCTCTTCTTCATATGCGTGCTTGACTCTAGAAACATCTGTGTGAAATGAAATCTGGGAATCATGGGAGGATGCTGGTAGAAACTTCTAGTCTGTTCCTCATTTAGATTGCACTATTAGTCATGGGCCTCAAATTTGTCCCATTCGTTTCATTCGTGTTTCCATTTTGTTCCATCCACTCGGATGGCACAAACAGAAAGGCCCCTCCTGAAACGAAAATGGAATTGATACCAAAAAGCCTGCCTTTTGGATGGAATGCATGGGGCCTGGCGGGGCCTGCAGCCAAGTGCAAAATAAGGAGTGCTCCTTACTTGGTGCTTGGCTGCAGGCACACAGAGCTTTATGCCTATGTGCTCGTGCCTGGCAGGGCCTGCAGCCGAGCACCGTGTAAGGAGTGCTCCTTACCCAGTACTCAGCTGCAGGCCCTGCCAGGCCGGGGCACTTTGGGCCTATGGGTGTAGGCTTTGGTACTACGTACCCAGGTCTCGCAGGGCTTGCAGATGAGCGCCTAGTAAGGAGCGCTCCTTACTCGGGCATGTAGGTCCAAAGCCTGCACCCTATGGTTGCTTTGTGCCTATGGGTGAACCCCCCCCCCCCCATATAAATGTAAATGAAATGAAAATGGGAAACAAATATCTGACCTCCCAATTTCGAGATGTTCAAACGAAAATGGATTGGGGCCCCTATCAAAAGCTGAACAAGAAACGGATCAAGGTAAGTCCTGAATGCACAAGTCTATACACTACAGTCTGCTTGGCACTTGGAGATTCTTGGGAAGTTATGAAGTCCATGGCTTCTCAATGCAGTTTCTATACAGTGCTACTGCAGTGGTGCCAAAAGGGGGAAAAGGAAGAAAGAAATGAAACCTCATCATTTTCATTAAGGAAATGCAAGCTCTGGAGTCTGGTGGCCATTTTATTTTAGTTTCAGGACATTCTGTGTCCTGTATCCCCACTTCCACTTTGAAAACTAAATAAGGGTACTCCCATTTTGTATTCCATACATGCATTTACATCTGCGTCTACATGGCTTATTCTTGATAAGTTCTCTTTTTGATATTCACAATAACAGCAATGTTCAGTTTTGAGCACCTCTAAAGGGAGAGTTTCCAGAGGAAAAATGGGAGAGGGCTCTGGTATCTTAAATAGTTGCATAGAAAAGGGAGATTCAGAAGTGAATGCTTGTTGTGTGACAAGCAACAACTTCTGAAAATACTTCTTATTTAGGTAATATTGAACAGCTCCAGCTACCTGGCCAATCCATGCTGTGCTCTCCTTCTGCTCAGCCAATAGCAGTGAGCTGTGGAGTGGGCATTCTCGAAATGGGATACATAGGGCAAGTGTGGCAAGGATTGATTGGGCAGCTGAAGATTTCTAAGATTCCTTAACCCTGCAAGAACTAGATGCATTTGGATTTTTCCCTTCCCTGACATCTGCTTTTCACAAGGACTTTGCATAAATCAAGCCACAGTTATCTTCTCCCTCTTTCCTTCCCCCAGATCAAGTTTCTGACAGTGGTTGCTGTGAGATTTCCTTATAAGAAACTCAGTGGGAAATTTCCCCCCTGCCCATCATTTATTCAAATATATGCAGATAAGGGTATTTCAACTCCCACCCCCAAAATCTGAAAAACTTCTGGTATCAAGAATTTGGGATACGGGAAACTCAACCTGTAGTTTCATTCTCTGAAGACAACTTGATCTAGGCAGGTCATACTAGAAGGAATCATGGATGGAATTGCCATTTGGACTGAAGTATTTCCTGCTTCTACAATTATAAACCAGTAACTCACCATCTGTCATGGAGTCCCCGGTGGTGCAGTGGGTTAAACCCCTGTGCCGGCAGGTCGCAGGTTCAAATCCGGGGAGAAGCGGATGAGCTCCCACTATCAGCTCCAGCTACTCATGCGGGGACATGAGAGAAGCCTTCCACAAGGATGATAAAAACATCAAAAATCATCCAGGCGTCCCCTGGGCAACATCCTTGCAGATGGCCAATTCTTTCACACCAGAAGCAACTGCTCCTGACACGACAAAAAACAAACAAACAAACAAAACAAAAACAAAACAAAAATCCATCTGTCATATTGGATGGAATCCTGTGCACATTTGAATGTATTTGCATTATCAATGGGTAAAACTGGGTGATGGGGCCAAACACAGAAGATGGTAGTGGATGTAACTATACCACTGAAATCAGTAACACACACATACAGGTGATAGAGCTATCCTTCCACAGACCAGATCAGAACCATATCGTTCCAGAGATTCCCTGTCTTTGTCCTAGACATCACAATATTCTCCATTTATGGTACTTATTAGCAATGAAATTGATGGAGGAATACTAATAATCCATCTGTGCCAGTGGCTTCTAGTTGTGTTTTCTCCCTTCTATGGTCCAAATGCCATTGATAGGAGAGGAAAATGTTCCCCACCCTTACTTTGGCCAGGGAGAGCACATTCCTAAGAGTTTATGCAGAGAGGAAAAAAATACACATAACATATTAAAAGAAGTGACTTCTCTTCTTCACTGTCTGTAAAGTGCCATCAACACAAAAGCCTGGAGGCTTTCATGGGCCAGGAATATGATGCAGCCGGGTCCACTCTGCCTCGGGAAATGAATCAAGATTATCAGGGCATACATATGTGTGTGTATATAATGAAAATGAAGAAAACTGTACCAAACAACAAAATATGTCTCGCCAGAAAAGATGACATTAAGAATTCATTGCTGCTTCTGTACCCAATTTTCCAGCCCACTGCTCTGTCCTGCTTGTCTCGCTCTAGCTCAGGCTTCTGGCTGACGATGCAAGAGGAAAGAGACAGGGATGTTGCCCAGAATGCCAGGTATGGTCAACATCTAGCCAATCTCAGAGATACAGATGCTGGTTTTAGGGGTGGGGATGGAGAACGAGGCCTGATCAGTGTGCGTCACTTTGCCATCAGGAACATTATTAGCATCACCAAGACAATCATCGTCATCTTTATCAGTCACTCATATCTTTCAGACTCTGCACCCTTTTTTCCTTACAGACCCCAATGTTTCCAGTCAAGAAGAAGACGGGATAGAGCTTGGTAAGCAAGAAAGAGCTGTTTCCTCTGTTTTCTACATGGGTGCTCATCCCAGCTTGCACCAATTGACACAGATCTTCATCAGAATGGTTACTGAGAAATGCTAAGCCATGGAACTCTTTTCTTACCATCTTGAGCTTGAAATGGAAATGTATCATGTCCAACTTTCTTAGCTGGCTTGCAGTGGAAGCCTCTGTACAGCAGTCGTCCAGATGTGTTTTCTTAAAACACATCTGGGAAAACAGGAATGGGGAAGGTGTGGCAAGATATACATGTCTGAAGGAAAAGGACATTTGAGTACAGATGGCTTGAGGAATAAAGGCAAGAAAACCTCCTGCTCTGGAGCTAGAGTTGATCACTTTGGCAGGTCTGGAAAGCAACGTGCAGTCCTCCAGATAGTCCTGAATTGAAATTCTCATCATCCCTCACCATTGACTATGCTGTCTAAGGTTTATAGAAGAACCCATTTGGAATAATTCATATTCCTCATCTCTGTACTATACAGTGAGTTTTGAATGAAATCTCTTCCTTCCTGTTCTGTGCCAGGCTTTCACTGGACTCCATTTGACATACATTACTGCTGTAAAATAATCTTGATTGGTAGTAAGTGATGCAGCAGATGGTATACAGCAGGGGAGCATTACCAGTCTTTTCACTGATTAGGGCTAGTGCATACCTGTATGCTTTCAAGTCATTTCCAATTTATGGCAACCTAAGAGAAACCTACTGTGATAAGATTTGTTCAGGCGGGGGGGGGGGGGGGGTTGCCAGTGACTTCCTTTGAGGCTGAGAGAATGTAACTTGCACAAGGTCATCCAGTGTGTTCCTATGACCAAACAGGGATTTGAACCCTGGTATCCAGAAGCCTAGTTCAACACTTATACCACTATAACACATTGGCTCTCTCAGACATCATATCCTCCAACATTTCACTTCTATTACCACATCAGAGTATGGTAAAGACAGCAAAAATTATTAATGGTAAGTCTGCAGCAATTTGTTTTTGCCTGAGCCTACTATGGCAGACATGATTCCATTACCTCCTCTACCATTACATGATTGCAAATTACTCTTGCATTTTGAACTTGGTATGTAGCAGCTGAAGTAAACTGAGGACAAAGAGGAAAAGTGAGGGTAGAAGATGGAAACTGGGGCATTTTAAATGCTACTGAAAAGGTGAAGAGTGGTAACTCATAGAATCCATCCCTGCCAAGTGGGGACACTTGGTGGGTATTAAATCAAATCTGCTTTCATATAAAGGGACAGTTTTCTAACACTCCATTGTACAGAGTGTTGTAAATAAGATGTCAGGTCACCCTGTAAGCAGGATAGAGCCTCAAAATCTAGGGAAATTATATCATATGCATACCTGACTGTCCCTCTCTTTTCCCCCAGAGAGATAATTGCAAGGAGTCACAAGCCAGAGCATCAGGAAGGTTCGAGGGTGTCTTTTAAAGAACAGGCACCGAGGGACTGAAAGCTCAGCTGGCCCAATTTATCTTGGCCTCCTTTCTTTTATTAGTTTCCTTCACTGTCCATTTGTCCACTGGCCTAGTCTCCCATCTTTGTCTTTAGCATGCAAGCAGCCGCCACTGAGATAATTGGTATTTTTTTGACATCGTCTGTTGAGTGTTCCACTGGCATTGAGCTGCTGGAATGAAGCTGTGATGCTGGTAATTAGAGCTAATTATAGGCTTCTGGGCTGTGTAAACCAGACCAGCTTGGTAGGGATATTTTTCCTCCAATTCAGGACCATGGAGAGAAAGAAGGGAGAAAAAGAAGCAGCAAATGGGGAACCAACCCAAGAGGCCAATGGTGATGTGGGAAGAAAATTTTCAGGAGACAAAACCCAGAAAAGTTATTTTTTGGAGGACTGCATCTTCTAGAATCCCTCAGACATCATGGGGACAATTTAAGGTTGTTGTTGATGATGATTCATGGTTACCCTATGTACTATAGAGAGCTGAGAATGTGTAACTCACTCAAGATCAGGAGGCTCCCATGACTCTATGGGGAATCAAGTCCTAGTCTCCAGTGTTGTAATCCAGTGCTCAAACCACCCCAAAAGCAACAGTGAGCAACACACCTTCATCACTCTTGGATCTGAGAAACTTTCTTTCTAGATTCCAACTGTCATTGTTCTGGCCTTTGATGGAGAAGAACAGCAGCTAAGGCCCTATTGTTTTCACCACCTTCCCCTTCCCCCTGTGCATTGAGAATAATTTAAATGGTAAATCTGAGGGCAAAGACAAGTCAAATGAGCCCTCAACATCCAAAGTACGTAAAGAGGTGTGAATTAGGATTCCATTAAATTTTCAACTCAAGATCTCCATTACTACAGGGGTAGGGAATCTTTGGCTCTCCAACTGTTCTAACCACAACTTCCATAACCCATCACCATTGGATAGGTTGGTTGAGTGATAGATCAAAATACATAGAGGGTCATGTGTTTCCCAATACTGAAATACTGAAGGGTTCAGACCATGGATGGTTACTTATAGATAGCATATGTACAAGAGACAGTAAAATTGGGTTCTCTATATTACTAATAGAAGCCATTATTCCTGTCTTGAATGTCAGTTTTAGGGCAAACATGGGATAGTAGGAATAGTAGCAATGATGGTGATGGTGATAATAATTAACAGAAACCCAAACATGTCTGCAAACGACATTGATTTGGAGGATTTGGAAAATTAGTTACTGAAATTAATCTGCTATAAGAAAAAGGATCATTTATCTAGAAGTACAAAATAACTGGATTACATGTGACTGTGTCATTATATGTATGAATATAAGTTTTTATGGTGCAACCCTCTAGTGGTCAAAGAGAAGTGCTCAGAAATAGAGACAATTTTGAGAAACGGATTGGTTCTTTTTACCCCATAGATGCTGGATTTTTATTTTGGACTACAGTTTCTAAAGATTGAAATTAGACCAAGAGGAAAACCATTTGAGTTAAGGAGGCCTCAACAGAATTACCATCTCAAAAGGCAAATATAACAGAAATGAATCAGAAAATGCTCGAAGACATTAAGCTGATGAGGCAGGAAATGACCAAAATGAGCAAATCTAGGCCGAACTGAAATGAGAAGAGAAATAAAGGGAATCAAGGGATCAATTGCACAATTGTCAAAGAATGTAAAGCAAATGAATGACAAAAGTAGAAAATTTGGAAAGCAAGACTGCAAATATAACTAGAGAGATGGGGATAGTCTGATGTTATGTGAACTGGGGAAAAAATAATATTGTCTGAGATGTAGGACCTCATCACAATGACCAAATCTAGTGTCTTAGGATGTTTCCAGTCTTTTTTACAGATGGAGCCCCATGCTTGCCATCACACAATGTTGTGTGACTTCCAGCAAGGGCCCCTCTCCCAACCTGTGTGGAAGCACCCCTGGACGTTTCCCTCCAAACACGGAGCCTTCCATGTTGTGCTGGCTCCAATGGAGCCATGCACAAATGGCATGTGGGGTGACGGGCTCACTTCTCGCACCTGCCATTTTACCATGCTTGCTGGAGAAATGGAACCGGGGGGGGGGGGGCTCCCCCATGTAATAAGGTTGTTAGATTAATACTGGAGGATCTTATGGGAAGTATTAGAGAATTGACATGGAGGAGTTAAGATGCACACTGCCGCAGTGAAGTAGCTGTGCTCCTGTTTTTTTGACCAGCAACTCCACATTTACATAAAAAATGACAGATTTGGGGCTTCTCTGGGGTATATTTACACTGGGCCCAAATTGCCCCATGTAGATGAGCTCATTTTTTTGGTGAATATAAATTTTTATTTACATACATTAATAGCTTTACAGTGTAAACAGAACACAAAACAAAGAACATTTTACAGACAAAATTCCCCAACACCAAAGCCTGAACAAGTATCATTTCCTTTGCCATTAATGTATGAGTCAACCAGTAAACAAATGCCATATGCAAAATTCCTGACCAACAAGGCTGTATTGTTTTCCCTTATCACTCTCTAAAATATATTTATTGAAAACCGACCAATATGAATCAAATTCTGATCTATTAATTTATCCCTGAACACCCTCATTTCCATTTTTAGTTTATCATTTAAGACAACGTTCCATACTTCCCAATATCATGCTTCCAGCATGAGATTGGTTACTATTTTCCAATTCCTTGCAATGATAAGTCTTGCCTCTGTGAGTAAAATAATCACAAGTTCTTTTTCTCTCTTTCTAAGTTCAGTTTTGTGCCATCCAATAGGTCCCTTTGTGCATGCCACATCCCCAGCAGTGGTTACTTTGCTTCCTATCCATCTGGTATAATTTAACTGGTGTGGTACACCATCTCCATATGACTTTATAAGAGTTTTCTTTTAATCTTATTGACAAATTCTTAACCACTCTAGAATCCTTTTCCAATCAAGATCCATTAGAGACCCTAGAACTCCTTCCCATGCCTTTTCTAACAACTTCAACCCTGGGTTGTTGTGAGTTTTCCAGGATATATGGCTATGTACCATAAGTATTCTCTCCTGACATTTCACCTACATCTATGACAGGCAAAAAGTCAGGAGAGAATGCTTCTGGAACATGGCCATATAGTCCGGAAAACTCACAACAACCCAGTGATTCTGGTCATGAAAGCCTTCAACTAAACTTCAACTCTATTTTCTCACCTATTAATTCATTGTATATTTTCCCAATTAATCCTTTCCCGGACATTTCTTGCTTTTTAAGTTTACCTAGCCATTCTTCATATTTATTTAACTCTCTACATATGGGATTTTAAGCTAACCAGTTCTTTTTCCATTTAAATAGCTGCTGCCTCTCAAACCACTCAGGACACCTTGCTGCTCTAACTTATTAAATTTGCCCTAGATGAGCTCATAGTGAAAACAAATATAATTTGGGTCTCTAAGAATTTGGCTACTAGAATTTGTACAGTTGGTGTATTATCTACAACCCACTCATATCATGATCTGGTGACTTTTACTTTCAAAAGATATGCAGTTCTTTTAGATGGAGATAGAATGAAACACTGGCACAAAATGAAAACATGGTAGATGATTTTTAAAAAAGTCAAACAATTTTTTGAGAATAATTTGAACAAAGAATGATGTGGGATATGAGCAAAGGGGTTAAGAAGTGTTGTTTCATCCAGCATAATTCTGAATTTAAATGAAAAAACTCAAGTGATTGTGGATGAGATAAAGAGAAAGGAAATGAGTTTTAAAAGTCTCTATCAAAGATTGCTATTACTAATCAAATTATGATTTTGCAGAGTCAGTTATCTATGTTAATAGTGAGATAAAGAGAAAGATGAATTATGTTAAAGCAAAAGAACTTTTAATTTGCAAATACACTGGGGAAGTAGTTAGCTTGTAAATTGCAAAAAGATGAAGAAAAATGATATTAAATATATGAGAGAGGGATGTGGTACTAAACAACAGTGTAGACATACAGAAAGTGTTTTCCTGGTACTACTCTTCATTATGTAAATGTCAAAAGACAAAAATTACAGCTCAATATCATTACTGAAGGGCCCCCTAGTGGCACAGCAGGTTGAACTGCTGAGCTGGTCAGCAGTTTGAATTCGGGGAGTGGGGTGAGCTCCTACTGTTCGGCCCAGCTTCTGCCAAGCCCAGCTTCTGTCGACCTAAAAGTTCAAAAACATGCAAATGTGAATAGATCAATAGGTACCGCTTCTGCAGGAAGGTAACGGCATTCAATGCAGTCATACTGGTCACTGAACATCGAGAAAACCAAAGTGCTGTTCCAGCAGTCACCAGCCGCCCCCTCTCCAATGCCAGAGATACAGCTTAATGGTGTAACATTAGAAAATGTGGACCATTTCCGCTACCTTGGCAGCCACCTCTCCACCAAAGTCAACATCGACGCCGAAATACAACACCGCCTGAGCTCTGCAAGTGCAGCATTTTCCCGAATGAAGCAGAGAGTGTTTGAGGACCGGGACATCCGTAGGGATACTAAGGTGCTTGTCTATAAAGCTATTGTCCTCCCAACCCTGCTATATGCCTGTGAGACATGGACTGTCTACAGACGTCACATGCAGCTCCTGGAACGATTCCATCAGCGCTGCCTCCGGAAAATCCTGCAAATCTCCTGGGAAGACAAGCGGACAAACGTCAGCGTGCTGGAAGAAGCAAAGACCACCAGCATTGAAGCGATGGTCCTCCAACATCAACTCCGCTGGACAGGCCACGTTGTCCGGATGCCTGACCACCGTCTCCCAAAGCAGTTGCTCTACTCCGAACTCAAGAACGGAAAACGGAATGTTGGTGGACAGGAAAAGAGATTTAAAGATGGGCTTAAAGCCAACCTTAAAAACTCTGGCATAGACACTGAGAACTGGGAGGCCCTGGCCCTTGAGCGCTCCAGCTGGAGGTCAGCTGTGACCAGCAGTGCTGCAGAATTCGAGGAGGCACGAGTGGAGGGTGAAAGAGAGAAACGTGCCAGGAGGAAGGAGCGTCAAGCCAACCCCGACCGGGACCGCCTTCCACCTGGAAACCAATGCCCTCACTGCGGAAGAAGATGCAGAGCAAGAATAGGGCTCCACAGCCACATGCGGACCCACAAGGAAACCCATGATGGAAGACCATCTTACTCGTCCAACGAGGGATCGCCTAAGTAAGTAAGTACTGGCCACATGACCTTGGAGGCGTCTTCAGACAACGACGGCTCTTTGGATTAGAAATGGAGATGAGCACCACCCCAATAGTCTGACACGACTAAACTTAATGTCAAGGGGAAAACTTTACCTTTATCATTACTGAATAATGACTACATTGTTCACTACATGATGGGAGATAGGTGGGGTAAAAATAAAGTAAATAAATAAAATTAAACACCATAATTTTGGCTGAAAGATAATTCATGGAGATCAGTGTGGGCTTTTATCAAAATGGCAATTTCAAAATAACTTTAGAGGTGTGCTAGACATTTTGGAAGACTTAGAACAACACAATGAAAAGCAAACTGCATTTATCTTTTTGGATGCTGAAAAGGCTTTAAACAATTTTAATTGGACTTTGTGGAGGATATGAATTTTGAAGATAACTGATGGACGGGTTCACATGGTGTAGTAGTTTGAGCCTTGGGCTATGTCTTTGGAAACTAGGGTTCAAATTCATTCCTTAGGATTTTCACAAGCCAGATATGACTCCAAGGCACACAACACCAACCATAGCAGAATTCTATGAAATCCTGGAATTTGCATTTTAGAGGGCTATCTGGAGTTCTCAGTCAGAGAGTTTTGATACATCTCCAAACTGCAAACCCCAGAATTCCATGGAACTGTTAAAGTGCATCATAATGTTATGATTGTGAAGTGAAATTGTAAAGGGGAAATAAGAGAAGTCCCCCACAAGGATGGTAAAATTTCAAAACATCCAGGCGTCCCCTGGGCAACGTCCTTGCAGATGGCCAGTTCTCTAACACCAGAAGTGACTTGCAGTTTCTCAAGTTGCTCCTGACATGAAAAAATGTGAAGTATAAAAGAGCCCAATATATAACATTGTACAGACTGTTAACAGTAATCAATATTCTGCTACCAGTTTGGCAGAACTGCTTTGTAGGGCTGGGCGGTTTCGTTCGTTAATTTCGTAATTCGTTATTAATTCGTATTTAAATTAGCTTACGATCCGATATTGAGCCATGCAGGAGCAATTAAAAATTGAAACAAATTTTTCAATTTATTTCGTAATTGTTTTGTAATTGTTTCGAAATTGTTTCGTAATTGTTTCGTAATTGTTTCCCTATGTCTGGTGCAAGTTTTAGGGTTGTTGTTTGTTTTATCAGTGATAAAAAATAAATTATCACACCAACAGTCAACAACAGAGGGAGAGGGAAGCTTCAGAAGTTCCCCCTGTCCCGTTTGGAGGGTGTTTTTTTTTTTGCATATTGCGCAATCGCGTCCGCCATTAACAAATCGATTCGTAATTGTTTCGTAATTGTTTCGTAATTTACGAAATTTCGTATATTTCAAACTTTTTTAAAGAAAAAATTCGGAATTCTTTTAAAAAACGAAACGCAAAACCCCCCTAAAAACGAATCGAGTTTAGAAACAAAATTTTCCGTGGTTACCCAGCCCTACTGCTTTGGTTGGTGTGGCTGCTTGATCTTTTTAGGTGAGTTTTTTGGGGGAGGACTAGATCAGGAGATATATTGTAGCTACATCATTATTGCTAAGCCCCTCATGCAGGAAATTAAAATTATCTTTTAACATTTGAACATATTCATTAATTGAATTCCTGGCTGAGTATTTAAATGTTGAAAGTCTAGCTGAGAAATTCAGAAAGTTGTAGTTTAAATAAGTGCTTTCTCCAAGCTCTAAGACATAGAAAATGTGCAGCTTCAATCTGGGAACTTCTTCACTGCAAAGCCTAGAAGCACATTGAGCTGACCAAACTCTTCTTAGCTGTGATTTTTTTCTTTCTATATGGACTGCCAGCTCTTTTACAAGAACATTATATGAAAGAAAGGCGAATAATGGGAGGCAAAGGTAATACTTAATAATACAAGGATACTTGACTCAGATGCAGAGTCTTTGGGATGTTATGCTTTGTCTTGGGAAGCTGGATACTCTTGCAGGAGACTGTGTTAATAGTTGCTTCTGCTGAAAGACCCCAAGGGAGATGTCATATCTCCTCAGCAGTGCTCTTTTACGAGTATACCCTGCCTGAATGCAAGGTTTGTTTGTTTTTTTACAGAATGCAAATGCCTTGTTGACAAGGTCAAAGATGCAAAGAATGTAGAAAATGGAAGAATGGAGGTTTCTGCTTCCCACCTATCTGGTGTCTTGCAGTGGAGTAGAGATGGATTGGGCTCGCAGTGTAAAGCAGGCTGTGGGTCAATCCCATAGCAGACCCTCATTTCTCTCTGCCACCATCTAATAATTGAACTGGGAATATGGGAGATAGGAGAACATGCTGGTGCAAGGAGAAATGGTACTTCATTCATCAGCCATTTTGGGTCCCGATGAAACCTTATTTAATTTTATGGATTATTTTTTATTTATACCCCACCTTTCTCCCCTTGGGGAATCAGCTAACACTCCACACTAAACGAGTTTAAAAGGTGCAATACACAAGTTAAAAACAAATAACAGTGTGGTAAAAACAGAATTAAAATATAGTAAATACACTAAAATGTCCTTTAGAACTCATATTCCCCCCAATCCCACCAACCACCCCAAAGCCTGCCCCTTCACCTTCCCCTTCCCCAAATGTCTGTAGACATAAGAACATCTCGACCTGCTTGTGGAAGGCCAGCAGGGATGGGGCTATCCTGGTCTCTCTTGGGAGGGAGTTCCACAGCCTGGGAGCAGCCACCGTAAAGGCCCCCTCCCATGTTCCCACCAAGCATGCCTGAGCAGGTGGTGGGACCAAGAAAAGGCCCTCCCCAGTAGATTGTATATGACCTTCAGGAATCTCTAAGATCAGAAAGCAGGCAATGGATATTGCTAAGCACTCTGTGAGGAAGAGGTTTGCCTTGGAAGTGATGGCAACTTCCAAATCATTGCCTCTTATTAGGTCAGACAGAATTCTTGCATAACCAACTCACTACTGCTGAGCTGCTGAACTTGTTGACTGAAAGGTTGGTGGTTCGAATCTGGGGAGCAGTTTGAAAACATGCAAATGTGAGATCAATAGGTATCGCTTCAGCGGGAAGGTATGACACTCTATGTAGACATGCTGGCCACATGGCCTTGGAGGCATCTACGGACAACACCAGCTCTTTGGCTTAGAAATGGAGATGAGCACTCCCACCCCATACCCCCACCCCCGAGTTGGACACAACTACACTTAATGTCAAAGGGAAACCTTTACCTTTTTATTCTTTTGAAATAGGATTGTTAGGCAGTGGATTTCTCACTTCATCTGTCCTATGATAAAAAAAATATTGTCTTCAAATTTTGGGACGACTTGCTATGGTTTACAGTTAATGGTTTTTGAACAGAGATAGGCAACTTGTAGTCCTCCAGATGTTGTTGTATTGTAGCTCAATCCAATCGAAAACAGCATAAACAGAAACAGCCAGTGCATCTGTTGCCTAGAAGTTAGCAATTTCGTTGCCAGTTTTACAGCTGCTCCTACAAAGGATGTTTCAGTGTTCAGGAGTTTTCCCAATGTTGAACCTCTGTTGGAGATAGATTCCAGAACTTGGTTAACTCCTGTCCAACCTGGAGCAGGTGTAAAATAAGGATGGAAACAATAATCCCATTAAAAAGATCTCATGCATTCCTTAAATGTTGAAATTCTTTGCCAGGAATAATCCTAAACTGATAGAAATCAACATATTTAAGGACTTCTCTGTAAAATCCACAAGTGGTGTGTGTGTGTGTGTGTGTGTGTGTGTGTACACAAAACAATATTTTTTGCAAATGGCTGAGGTCCTACATGGCACATGGAGCTATAATGTTGTATTCATTATCATCTGTCCCTTGATCTGATCACTTCAACCAGGGGTGTAGTGAGACAATTTTCCTGTGCCTGTACAGAGACAAAAATGGGAGGGGGCAGAAGAGCTGAATCATTGGTCACTGAAAAAGTGGTTTCTGTAGAAATGATGTTTTTTATAAACCAAATAACGATTTTTAATTGGTAACTATGTTTTGAAGCATACAAAAAAGCAAGCCAATTTAGAAAACACATATTTTACGCATGCAAAATAGTTGCTTACATTAAATAACATTGGGTAGGAAGTTAATGAATATTGCACAAGTCATCCTACTATAACCATGTGATCTCTTAATAAAATCGAATGCATCATGATTTCTTTGCAAACCTGAGGAGAAACCATTCAATTTAAGCCCCCCCCCCCCCCAAATGTTAAAGTGGTGTCAAACTACACACATTATACAGTATAGCTGCAAATACGGTTTGGTTATAGGTCCCTTTCTAGACCATTGTATCCTGGTGTTTTGTGCTGGCTTCCCTCCCTATCATCAGCCCTGGGATCTTGGCACCTTCAAAAATTACACAAAAGAGAAATATCAGCAGGAAAGGCTACAGCTCTTGGGATTTTTTTCTTCTCTATTATTAAAGGTATAGGCAAAATTTTTGGATCTAGACTTGATTCGTTACCTTTCTGGGACTTTTAGTAATAAAGATAGTTGACTGCCCCCCCCCCCCCAAATTTGAAACATACAGGCACATATGCAAAGGTTTGTGTACTTACTTATTTCAGTGACCCCCCATTGCCTTAGGATGATGGTCCCCCAAGTGTAGTGTCTTGGCAGTGGGTCCGTAGGTGGCTGTGGAGCCCTATTCTTGATCTGCATGTTTTTCCGCAGTGAGGGCATTGGTTTCAAGGTGGAAGGCAATCCTGGTCAGTGTTGGCTTGATGCACCTTCCTCTTGGCATGTTTCTCACTTTCACCCTCCATTTGTGCCTCTTCGAATTCTGCAGCATTGCTGGTTGCAGCTGACCTCCTGTTAGAGCAAGGCTTCCCAGTTCTCAGTTTCTGTGTCACAGCTTTAAGGTTGGCTTTAAGTCCATCTTTAAATCTCTTTTCCTGCCCACCAACATTATGTTTCCCATTTTTGAGATGGAAGTATAGTAACTGCTTAGGGAAACCATGATTGGGCATTCAGGCAAAGGTTTGTGTGCACATGGACTGTCAAATCATTGACTGTTTGAAGAGTTTATTTTAAAACACAAGCCCTGCAATGAAGAGATGTACACAATTGTTTACAGCAGTGCTATCAGAGCGATAGAGCAGCACAGGTTTAAAAACCCTTTCATTTAACCAGTAATTAGCAAATCACTTGATTGTCACACCACCCTGAATTTGGAAACAATTTTAATTTGTGAAAGGCTTACCCAAAATGCAGTGTGTTACACTGATAGTTACCATCTGGCAATCCCCCCCCCCTTCTCTCCAGATCTCTCTCTCTCTCCAAAAGCTTTCCTACGAGCTTATGAAGAATTTTTAATCTAAGTGAGTTGACATACATAAACAGACATTCTCCATTTTCACACTTCTGGGGAAACTAGTAGTTCTGTCTACAGGGATGACTGTTAATCATTTATATAGAAATTTGATTGGCAAAGAGCTTTGCATTCTTTGCATGTCCTTGCCATAACCCTGTGAAGAGGTTCACCGGCGTGGCAGTTCTGGAGGCCTTGGCTTTCCATGCTGAGAGCTCTGCATCAATAGTAAAAGAGGATGGACCCATGGCACCTCTTGTTCTGCTTAGGTTTGCTGACTTTTCAACTAGTCTGTGTCTATAAAAAGATCAGAAGGAATTTGGCTTCTCTGGATCCTCCAGTGCCATTTTAGGGGATGCTTCCAACCCAGGAGCCTCGGTGGCACAATGGGTTAAACTCTTGTGCTGGCAGGACCACTGACTGATAGGTCAGCGAGGAGGGTTAGGGTTAAGGTTAAGGTTAGGGTTAGGATTCAAATCTCAGAAAAGTGAGAGAGCTCACTTTGTCATCTCCAGTTCCCCATGCGGGGACATGGGAGAAACCTCCCACAGGGATGGTAAATCATCAAACATCCGGGCGTCACCTGGACAACATCCTTGCAGACGGGCAATTCTCTCACACCAGAAGCAACTTGCAATTTATCAAGTTGCTCCTGGAATGAAAAAAGAAACCCCAAGAATAATTAAAATATAGAATTTGTGTTATCTTCTCTTTTTCTGGTGGGATGAGTGCATCT